>NC_091625.1:17885044-18188075 GCF_027580195.1 Bos mutus
AAGCTGAGCGCCGAAGAATTGATGCTTTTGAACTGTGGTGTTGGAGAAGACTCTTGAGAGTCCCTTGGACTGCAAGGAGATCCAACCAGTCCATTCTGAAGGAGATCAGCCCTGGGATTTCTTTGGAAGGAATGATGCTAAAGCTGAAACTCCAGTACTTTGGCCACCTCATGTGAAGAGTTGACTCAGTGGAAAAGACTCTGATGCTGGGAGGGATTGGGGGCAGTAGGAGAAGGGGATGACAGAGGATGAGATGGCTGGATGGCATCACTGACTCGATGGACATGAGTCTGAGTGAACTCCGGGAGTTGGTGATGGACAGGGAGGCCTGGCGTGCTACGATTCATGGGGTCGCAGAGTGAGACACGACTGAGCAACTGAACTGAACTGAACTGAGGCACATAACAGATATTTATGGCCCTTTCCTTCCCACTCCAGTACTCTTGCCTGGAAAATCCCATGGACGGAGGAGCCTGGTGGGCTGCAGTCCATGGCGTCGCTAAGGATCGGACACGACTGAGCGACTTCACTTTCACTTTTCACTTTCATGCATTGGAGAAGGAAATGGCAACCCACTCCAGTCTTCTTGCCTGGAGAATCCCAGGGACGGAGGAGCCTGGTGGGCTGCCGTCTATGGGGTCACACAGAGTCGGACACGACTGAAGCGACTTAGCAGCAGCAGCAGCAGCCTTTCCAAGCTTCCTTTTTTTAGAAGAAAAAAAAACACATAAGAAACCCAAAATTACGTAATCTCTGATAAATATATTTTCTTCCAAACAGATTGTCTCATTGGTAGGTACTTGATAACAACACATGTTTTATCTACTCATTTTTGATATTTTTGAATACTACCAAGGATACCATTTATCCCATTAGGATAGAGAAAATAGATATGATTCATTTAAATTTGTTTCCATTTCCTCAATGTAAATGAAATGTCTATATATATTTAAAAAAAAAAAAAAAAGCATCTTGGTTTGCAAATCAAATGGTCTATAATAATACCTGTTTCAAAATTAGATCTCTCTGGGAAATTCCCTGATTGCCCAGTGGTTAGGACTCTGCTTTCACTGCTGAGGGCCTGGGTTTTTCCTTTGGTCAGGTAACTAAAATCCCACAAGCCATATGGCACAATTAGATCTGTCTCAGAGTTTCTCTTAGAATTATTTAATAGATTCTCATCAACTTATTGGACTCATCAGAGCTGTGAATGAGGACACAGCAGCAGCTCAGGAGCCCCCCAGACAGAAAATCAAAAGCCTATAGATGTGGATACTTGAGGTTCTCTAGCATCTGTCTTGAATTTATAGGAGTCAAATTATTTTGTTTTTGTTTTGTTTTTGCATTTTGAAAAAAGTTATCCTCTTTTATCCTTTCCTCCCATTCCTTCCCTCCCTCCCTCCTCTTCTCCATCTGCTCAAAGATGATCCAACCTAGGTGAAGCACAGGGTGACCTGCATCGTTGATAGTAACACGACTTCTTTATCCACCCCTCCAATTCTTTAATTCCTTCCCCTAGACATATTTGGAAGGGCAAGGATTTCATTTTGTATCCTGCATGGGTCACAGTCCTGATATATAGCACTGTCTCAAAGTATTTAAAAAAATTAATTAAATGAATAAAGGAATAAATTCCCACCTCTGATCTTTCTCCAGAAGCAGCCTTCAAAATAGGTAGTTAAGTCTCCACCCTGATCAAACCCATGTTTTACTTATCTCAGAAAGCCTGTAAGTTTTATGCTACCTTCATCTGAATTATTTAAAGCACTTTATAATAGAGTGTTGATGCTTCCCGTGCACATGGAGTTAATCCCATCCTTTCTAGACTTGCCTCAGCTCTTGAGGCAAGAAGCCCTATTTCAGTAAATAGCTTTGTCTACTGTACCAGCAGGCCTCAGGCTTAAAACAAATTAATGCTCCTCCAAAGAGGGAAGACACTATTTTTCACTGTTACTCAGGGATATGCATCACTGGCCTGAACATTCTCCTGACTAGAGATTGGTTGTGTAATAAATGACAACAATTCCTTACAGAAGAGCCGTGAAGCAGTATGAGGAGAGGGGCTTGTCTCTGCAGGAGTCTTCAGTGTGACATTTCTTCACCGTGTCCCAAACCAGTCACCCCATTTCCCCAAATACCTGCATTTAAAACAGCTGAAAGTGAAAGTTTAAAAAGATCTAAATCTTTTACAAAAATTTTATGAAACTACAGTTGATTTATAATGCTGTGTTAATTTCTACTGTACAGCAAAGTGATTCAGTTATAGATGTGTGCACATGTGTGTGTGCTAAGTCACTTCATTCATGTTTGACTTTTTGTGACCCCATGGGCTATAATCCACCAGGCTCCTCTGTCCATGGGATTCTCCAGGCAAGAATACTGGAGTGGGTTGCCATGCTCTCCTCCAGGGGATCTTCCCAATTCAGGGATCAAACCATGTGTCCTGTAGCTCCTGCATTGCAGGCAGATTCTTTACCACTGTATATATGCATTATTTTTCGTATTTTTTCATGATAGTTTAGCACAGGATATTGAATATAGTTCTCAGTGCTATTCAGTAGGACCTTGTTGTTTACTCACGCCATATATAATAGTTCACATCTGCTACTTCCAAACTCCCAATCCTTACCCTGCTTAACTCCCCACCCCTTGGCAACTGCAAGTCTGTGTTCTATGTCTGTGAGCCCGTTTCTGTTTCGTAGATAAGTTCACTCATGTCATATTTAAGATTCCACATATAAGTGGTGTCATATGATATTTGTCTTTGTCTGATTTACTGGACTTACTATGATCATTTCTAGGTCCATCCATTATTTCATTCTAAAAGAAAAAACAAATCGTACTTCTCTCAAGACTGCTTGACTGTCTCTGGGTGCATGAGAGGCAAGTCTCTTCCCCACCACAGAGTGGGTGGAGTAAACCAGAAAGGCGCCTGACACTGACATTCAGGATAAGCCCAAGTCTCTGTGTGCTCAGGAGACCAAGGAGCCAAGGAGAAGCAGACCATATTCCAAGCAGATAGCTGCCTGGGAATAAAATGCCACATGTCAGCAGTTAAGCAAAAACCCATCTCTCATCTGTCCTTGAAATCCATTACTACAGCACAAAGTCAAGAAACACACAAGAGTTACTTTGATTGTGAACCCAAGGGGATTTCATCATACTGATAGGATTTATATTCTCTGAGGCAAAAGTAGTACATTAAACAAAATATACCTTTTTTGGGCAACCAAGAGCACACATAAGGATCAAGAATATAATTATCAAGAATATGACTTTTGGCAAAAAATTTATTTCTGATGAGTTGGAGTAAAGTCATAATGCTGTACCAGTCAATTCCCAAAGTCACAAAATTAGTGAAAAGAAGCATTCTTTTATTAAAATTTTACAGTTGAGAATTTTAAGAATGGAGACAGCTTTGAAAGACGAGCTCAAGAAATTCAGGAGTACATTTTTTTTCCTTCCAGATTGAGGTGGTGTAGTGTCTTCTTGGAGAAGGCAATGGCACCCCACTTCGGTACTCTTGCCTGGAAAATCCCATGGATGGAGGAGCCTAGTGGGCTGCAGTCCATGGGGTCGCTAAGAGTCAGACACGACTGAGTGACTTCACTTTCAATTTTCACTTTCATGCATTGGAGAAGGAAAAGGCAACCCACTCCAGTCTTCTTGCCTGGAGAATCCCAGGGACGGGGGAGCCTGGTGGGCTGCCGTCTATGGGGTCGCACAGAGTCAGACATGACTGAAGCGACTTAGCAGCAGCAGCAGCAGTGTCTTCTTGGTTATCAAAATACTCATCGCTTTGAGACTTTGGAATAGTAAATATTCATGATGTGTGAAACAACATGATACATAACTGTATGACTTTAATTACATAAAACGGATACTTAGTTGTGAAAATGCACAAATGAGACCTAGAAAGACAGATCAAACAATAGACTGTGATTATGAATGACTTTGTTTTTTGCTTCCTGTGTCTTTTGGTTTATGTATGCACATTAACTTCTAAGAAATAAATGTTATTTAAAAAACCTTTAAAATTGATGCTTATTTAGCTTTTTGTCTAATTATAAAATATAGCCAACCTATATACAAGGAAAATCTGAACAAAATCATTACCATCTGTGTTTAATGTTTAGAGGATGCCTTTTACCTTTATATTTAATTCAGGTTTACAACCTCAAGAATTATTCACAATGAATTTCAGCTTTAATGTATTCTTCGGAATCATGCACCTGTGATACCTCATAAATTTATGCACAATAATAACACTCAGCATTTACATGAAGCTTTTCATCTTCAAAGCACATTATGCACATTAGGAAATTCATCATCTCAACACCCATATTAGGAAGGTAAGTATTGTTATCTCCATTTTACAGATAGAGAAACTGAACGGGACAAGTCATCCATAGGCATAATTACAAGGGAGCTTTAATTGTATGAGTGGGTAGGGTTATGAATATTTATATTCTGTTTTAAAATTTATAAAACTAAGAGAGCATTAAATTATTATCTTGAAATTTTTCTATACATGAGTCCCTACTCTTGCCCCAGAAGCACAAATATAAACTCAAAATTTGGTGTAAAGTTTAAAAATAAGTTAGAGATAATTTATCTGTCTACCAACTCAACTTCCTCATAGTTTCTAAACAGGTTCTGAACTTAAAAAAAAAAAAATTACTCACTATATTTAGTGATAAGGAAGTGCAAGCGGTAAAGAACCCACCTGCCAATGCAAGAGACAAAAGAGGTGCAGGTTTGATCCCTGGGTCAGAAAGATCCCCTGGAGGAGGGCATGCAACCCACTCCATTTTCCTTGCCTGGAGAATCTCATGGATAGAGGAGCCTGGAGGGCTATAGTCCATAGGGTTGCAAAGAGTTGGAAATGATTGAAGTGATTTAGCATGAAGCATTCATATGTAGTGGTAAGAGGCTTGACTTGTATCTTGCTTCTTGCGCTTACCCAACCAAAATTGTTAAGAATTTTCTTCTTCACATGTTTTTTTTTCTTGAAAACTTGGGATTCTCATGTTTTAAGAGGTTGTTTATTGAAACTCACTCAAAATGCAATGATTTGTATTGAGTACTTCAACATTCGCAGCACTATGCAGCTATTTATATATATCTGCTTCAGTCTCAGTGTTATTTGAAGCATGTAAAGGTAGCTGTTTTCCAGTCATGTCTGCTTATCAACATGTATTGTTCATGTTCGAGATGATACTGAATCCATTGTTATGACACCAATATATGAATCTCATAAGATGCCATGACCTGTTGAAATGGTTGTTTTGAGAAACATAGCCTTGGAACCCTAATTAACATTTAATTGCCAGAAAAGAACACCATTGTTTTAGGCACAATTTCCCTTTACTGGAAACTTTACCGATCTCTTTACTAGATTGGTGTGTGGGAAACTCTTCTCAATCCTCTGTGGTGACCCAAATAGGAAGTAAAATCTAAAAAAGAGGGGAGATATACAACTGACTCAGTTTGCTGTACAGCAGAAGCTAATATAACATTGTAAACAGCTGTGTGTGCTCAGCACTCAGTCACTCAGTGTTGTCCCACTCTTTGAGATCCCATAGATTGCAGCCTGCCAGGCTCCTCTCTCCATGGAATTTTCCAGGCAAGAATCCTGGAGTGGATTTCTACTCCAAAAGCAACTATAAACTCCAAAAAAATTAATTTTAAAAATAAAAAACTAAACAAACAAAAACAAGATCATGTGCAGGTTTTATCAGAGAGTGTTCATCAAATGGAAAAATACCTTCAAAGGAGCAAAGGAAACAGCACTGGGCTGAGGGAGAAGCAGCTCTGTAATGCAGTTAACAGTAGAGACTCAGGGGTGAGTTGAAGCTGGGATGGACCTTTTAACATATTCCAATTCTGGGCAAGGAGACTGGGTCTCGTTCCCAAATCAGCCAGTCTTAGGATGCTCTTGTGGCACAAACTTAATCTGGGTCTGGCAACTTTCTTCAGCTAAAGAGGGACTTTCAGAGAGGGAATCAATGCTGGGTAATCAGCAGTTCATAGCATCCACTACACCAATGTAAAGAAGCAACTTATGCTCTGGACCCTAGCCCAGGGATAAAACTTGGGCCCTGGTAAGACTCTCATTATACCCTGTGTCAATGCAAAATTTAAAGGTGGCTGATAAGAGAAGCAAAGAAGAAATGTGAAAAGATTGGGAGGGTGGGCACCCAGAATACATACAGCACACAGGGAAACATGCTGCTACACAAAATTATTACTAAATTTCCCTCCTCTTTGCACTGAGAAGATACAGTTAATTTACTGGCCAAAGGAACTATGACCAAGAATTTGACCCCAAAGACTGAAGCAGGAATAAGTTATTCCACAAAATGTTACTTTGAAAAAAGATTCCCAGAAATTTAAAGCGGAGCCAAAAATAATGATCATGTAATGTCAAACACAGAGATAGCAAGACCAAAATGAAGTCCTGGAACAGGCAGGAATAAACTCAGGAGTTGAATAAAATTAAACATGAACAGGAAGAAAATGGACAGAAAAGAATATAACCCCTGCAAAGTGTCATGAATTGTTTCAGAGCATCTTCAGACTGACCTGGTTGGACAGGGGTAGGGCAGAAAGTTATGGGATAGATTTTTACCAAAAAGGAAGAAGAATTTTATGTGCAAAAGAAGGGCCTTACTTGCTGAACACTCATCAACCTGTAAGCGTCACTAAGAAAATACATAATGGCAATGATATAAAAAAGAAGAGCAAGTTCAAACATGTTAATGAGAGAGCTATAATGTAGGAGAAGTGAAGTGAAGATTGAGAATCATCTTGCTGTTTTCATGAAACTATTCTCCATCATGGAGAAATCCATAGATAGGATCTGGGCTCCTGGATAAAATTAGGATAAAAAACTCTGTCCGTTAATTTCCTAAAGAAGGCAGAACATTCACATCTCTTTGGTAAGCTTTCTGCCTTTTTCAAGCAGGACACTGACTGTGAGGTCAGCCGATTTCTGCATTTTGCTTTTCTTCAAACATGTTAGACCTTTTAAATTGCTTTGATAGAGTATATGCTCTGAAACTTAGTACAGAGAAAGCAATTGCTCAAAGAAGATTTGAACAAAAGGATCTATTACAGGGAGTGTGTAAATGAACTTGCTGTGGTTTAAACAGGTCATTCCATTGGACATGTTATAGGCTCTTACAGGGCTCAGAGTGTTTACTAAAGTAGCAAAGTATTTCAAACACTAGTTCCCATTAAATGGATACTGGTTTTATTCAATGCTTCCGACCTCTAGCTTGACCATGACTCTTTATAAGTGGAAGCTTAAAGTGCCATCTGTAGCATAAAATACAAGGTATGTGGGTGTTACAAAAGCATTCTATCTCTGTGCGGGATGGCTCTGGGGAGAGTTCACTGCCCAGAGTATCTTTTATCTGTGAGTCATAGTTCCTGGCAAGGGCAGTTTCAGGGTGACCTTTAATAGACATGAGTGGTGAAATCAACATGTGTTCTTTGTTGGGAGTTTAGTGGACAAGTAGCATGTGGCCAAAGTTCCCAGCACAGTCTGCTGCGATTAGCTGTCTGTTTCTAAGCCTCAGCAAGGAAGCCCAGAACTGAAATGGAGAATATTCTACTTTGCAGGCACAGCAGAGAGGATAAAGTGGACCACATATATTAAAAATGAACATAGTAGCATAGCTCAGATGGTAAAGAATCTGCCTGCAATGCAGGTGACCAGGGTTCAATCCCTGGGTTGAGAAGATCCTCTGGAGAAGGAAATGGCAACGCACCCCAGTATTCTTGCCTGGAGAATCCCATGGGCAAAGAAGGCTGTTGAGCTACAGTCCATGGGGTCTCAAAGAGCTGGACACAACTGAGTGACTAACACACAAAGTAGAGGCAGGTTGGAGGAATACTGGATGCAAACTTAAAAGAAATATTCAGTAAAATCCATTTATGGGAATTCTAATTTCTTAGGAGTAACAAAATCCTTATTATGCAATGAAAACATTAATCAAGAGTCATACGCCATAGCTGGAAGAGGCCTTCAAAATGGCCTTGTTCTCTTTTTCCTGATAAAGAAACTGAACTGCAAAGAGGTAAGTTGATTTGCCCAAAGCATCTCAGCTTGTTAGAGGTTGGCTTGAAACTAGAAAGCAGTCTTTTCTAGACCCTTCCAATCAGGGTTCAGGTTACCCCAAACTTGACCCTTCACCAGGAAGACTTCCTGTAATAAGAGAATCATGTTTCCAGGCTAGCTTTATCCTAATCACAGTCATTGATGAAGCATGTGCATTTCATCGCACATGACTGAATTGAATTCAATGGGGTTGAAATGAATCATTGAATCTTTGTAGTAAGAGCATATAAAGATGATAATTTCTTACCAAAGTAAGAACAGATACTCTTATTGACATAAAGTCCCTAAGTCAAGATCCCCACTGTATCTTCACGTGTCCTGTCACTATGATAGACTAAAAAGAGCTGAATCTGCACAGAAGAATGCACTGAATTCCTGATACAGAAAAATCTCAGGATGTAATAAAATTGCAGTTATTTTGCCATTAAGTTCTAGAGCAATTTGTAAGTGACATGCTCCTCTGAAATTTTAAAAGTATGTAATACTTTCAGATGTGATTATACACAATGTTGGCACTAAATTAAATGACTTCAATGAAAAGCCATTTAGATCATCTGTGGCTGTACTATGTATGGCTGATTTCATGGACATTACCCTAAAATGACTAGTTTGTGAACACAGAAATGAGCAAAAGGTATAATATGATTCTACTCTAACATTATATTTTTCTCTAATGTGAAAATTGAGTGGTGGGTAAATAAAGATCATGCCTGAATCCAGGGGGCAGAGGAAAGGAGACACTTCCCAGAGTCTGGCGATTAGACTCCACTCTTCTATTAACAATTAGGGTGACTGCACTTAATTAAAGATCAACTTAGATCTTTGATTCTTAATTTCTTTATTATAAAATGAGATGACTATATGATCTTTTGGTCCCTTCCAGTATTTTCATTCCAATATGTTGTGTTACTTCTCTGTATTCAAGAGGAAAGCAAATCTATGAAGATACTACTTTGAGAAAAAGTAATTTTTTGTGTGTGTGTGGTTCTCAAAACACAGCCAGCGTAGTAATAGGACCAATTCTATTGGGAGTTCTGAGTTGCTCAAAGCATATAAGACTCCAACATAGTTTAGGCTTTAGAGGTAAGAAAAAGTCCACATATTTAATAATTTGGCACACATAGACATCATTCTTCAAACTATGCATTTTGACATTTTCTGCTGTATTACTTTTCTATGTGGCAATGAAAGGTACATTTGTATTTCAGAAAGTCACTAAGAACTTATCAGAGATGAGTTTAAGTTCTTTATTATAGAACATATGAATTTAGGAGCTTGTATTTTTTAACTCAAAATACAGAAAACTCAATTCACACTTGCTTAACCAGAGAGGAACTTCTTTGGCTTACAGATTTGAACAGTTCAAGAGGTGGGTTAACTACAGGCAAGACTTGTTTCAGAGGTTCAGATAAAATAGATAACTAACAAGGACCTACTGTCCTACAGTATATCACAGTAAGCTCTATTCAATATTCTATAAAGACGTATATGGGAAAAGAATCTGAAAAAAGAATGATTATATTGTAAATGTATAACTGAATCACTATGCTATTCACCTGAAACTAACACAGCACTGTAAATCAACTACATTCCAATAAAGTTATTAAAAAGGTTATCATGACCCTGTGCTCTAACCTCTTTATCTTTCTTTAGTTCATTCTCAGGTTGCTCATGGTGGCAAGGTGGCTGCAAGAAGCCGCTGGCTTACAACCCCCTTCCAGCTTCAAGACAGTAAGGAAAACAAAGTACCTCTACTGCAACTCTAGGGGAAAAGTCTCATTGCTTCTCACGGTCTTTGATTTCATCACATGCTCATTCTTATACCAAGCAGTGTGGTCAAAGAATTGCACATTCATTTTAGAAAGACCTGAGTCCCACATTCACCCCAGGAACAGTTGTGAAGCCTTATGTGAACAGATGGCTTAAATTCAGGACAAGGATGGGTATATACAGCAAAATCAGAGTGCCTGATTCATGCTTAGTCACTCAGCTGTGTCTGACATTTTGCAATCCTGTGGATGGTAGACCATCAGGCTCCTCTGTCCGTGGAATTCTCCAGGCAAGACTGGAGTAGGTTGCCATTCCCTTCTCCAGGGAATCTTCTTGATCCAGGGATCGAATCTGGGGCTCTTACTTTGCAGGCAAATTCTTTACCATTTGAGCCATCAGGCAGAACATGGGAAGCTAGCTGATGGGTGGCAACAACAAAATCTGTCTATCAAACCATGACTTCAATATGTTGGCAAGGTTTGACTGTTTTAAAAACCTTTTTATTTCAAATTTAATATGATTTGCTCTTCTGCATTTACAGGCAAGTAGCAAAAGTTTTCTGCAATATACAGTATAAACCAACCTGTACTGATAATTACAATAGGGTTGTTTACTAACATTGGTTCAACTAAAAGCTTATGTGAAACTCAGGCTTATAAATATAGAACATTTATGGATAAAGTAGGGGTAGGTGGAAATCCTCCATATCAACATCCCTGTAATACTATACTGTAGAAAATACGAGAAGACTTCAAATAAACGTCTGGTTTTCACACTGCAGCACAACTAGAGTAAGACAGATGCTCTTGTTTGAGATCAGTTCAGTCGGTCAGTCATGTGCGACTCTTTGCAACCCCATGGACTGCAGCACGCCAGGCCTCACTGTCCATTGCCACTCCCGGAGTTTACTTAAACTCATGTCCATTGAGTCAGTGATGCCATCCAACCATCTCATCCTCTGTCATCCGCTTCTCCTCCCGCCTTCAATCTTTCCCAGCATCAGGGTCTTTTCCAATGAGACAGTTCTTCGCATCAGGTGGCAAAAGTATCGGAGTTTCAGTTTCAGCATCAGTCCTTCCAATGAATATTCAGGACTGATTTCCTTTAGGATGGACTGATTGGATCTCCTTGCAGTCCAAGGGACTCTCCAAGAGTCTTCTCCAACACCATAGTTCAAACTCATCGATTCTTCAGTGCTCAGCACTCTCAAGAGTCTTCTCCAACACCACAGTTCAAAAGCATCAATTCTTAGGCACTCAGCTTTCTTTATAGTCCACCCATACATGACTACTGGAAAAATCATAGCTTTGACTAGACAGGCCTTTGTTGGCAAAGCAATGTCTCTGCTTTTTAATATGGGTTTGTCATAGCTTTTCTTCCAAGGAACAAGCATCTTTTAATTTCATGGCTGCAGTCACCATCTGCAGTGATTTCGGAGCCCCCAAAAATAAAGTCCGTCACTGTTTCCACTGTTTTCCCATCTATTTGCCATGAAGTGATGGGACCAGATGCCATGATCTTAGTTTTCTGAATGTTGAGTTTTAAGCCGACTTTTTCACTTCCTCTTTCAGTTGTTTGAGTTACAGGATGCTTTTTCCTCTTCTCCAAAGATTGCCTGAGGGACATCACAGAATTGTGTGCTAGCTCTGAAAGAAAATATGGATGACAATGATTTTGTGAGTGCCTTTATCCAGAGAGCTTTTCTTGTAGATTATGGGGCACTTGCAAAATTAATCATCTCAAAGCATGAGTTTGGATAAAAATTGGATTGGAGAATGTGACTCAACCTGGAGGATTAACGGGGGCTCTTTTCTTCTCTTGCACTGAAGGAAAGACAGAGGATTATAGACGGCAAGTCTAAGCTGACTTACTCACCCATCGTTAAGGACAAGGGGACCAGTTAGACTGGATGCAGAAAGTAAAAGAAAACAGTGGGAAGGTTGGAGAAGAGATGCCTCTGCCAGAGGAAAGGTTCCTGGCCTCCCTATTTATCCATGACATTATGGGAAAGAAAAGTGTGAGGTCTGGTTCTGCCCTTGACACCATGGCTCCATCCTTTGCTAACCTGGCAAAATGGATGTACCGATTCAGACAAGCCTGACTGGTGAACTCTACTTCTGTGAGAAAGAACGTATTCCAGTGTGAAGAAGCAGGCAGAGTATAGCTGCTCACACTCTTCTCCTCACAGAGAACAGGATAAACAAGAGGAAGAAAGAGAAAGTTTTCCGCAAAAGTTTGGCCCCCAAGAGGCCTTAAATGAGAGAATGAAAAGTAGGATGGATCCTGTTCTTGATTAGTGTGGTAGAAAGAGTTATGACTCCAAAGCCACACATGCCGTAACCCTAGAACCTGTGACTACGTTATATTACATGGCAAAAGGGAAATAAAGTTGCAGATGAAATTAAAGTTGCCAGTTCAGTTCAGTCACTCAGTCATGTCTGACTCTTTGTGAACCCCATCCATACATGACTCTCACATCCATACATGACTACTGGAAAAACCACCACTTTGACTAGATGGGCCTTTGTTGGCAAAGTAATGTCTCTGCTTTTTAATACACAGTCTAGGATGGTCATAGCTTTTCTTCTAAGGAGTGAGCATCTTTTAAAGTTGCTAATTAGTTTTCTATAAAGCAGGGAGATTAGCCTGGGTTATCCAGATGGGCATGTAATCACAGAAGCTCTTAAAGGCAGAGAAGGGAGGCAGAACATGCAAGGGAAAAAAGAGATGCAACATTCAGAACTGAGAGCACAAGCCTTGCATCTGGAGGAAGGGGGCTGTTAGGAGCCGAATTGCAACCCCCACCAAAACTCACTGATTAAACTCCTAACTCCCAGTAGTTCAGAACATGACTACATTTGGAGACAGGACTTTTCAAGAAGTAATTAAGTTAAATTTTGATTATTAGGGCGGGCTTTTATCCAATCTGACTGGTGGCCTCATAAGAACAGGAAATGAGAACACAGACACAGAGGAAGACCATGTGAACTTAGAGTGGGAAGAGGTCTTCCTCAAGCCAAGGACAGAGGCATCTGAAGGAATCAGTCCTGCCAATACCTGTTCTCAGACATCTGGCCTCCAAAATGGTAAGAAAATAAAATTGTGTTGTTTGGGCCATCGTCTATGTGACTTTATTATGGTAGCCCTGACAGACAAATACAGGGCAACAAGTTATAAGCAATAAGTGGACTCAACCTGCTCCTAAAGCCACCTCCATGCCTTGCCCCAGACTTACTGCTAAGGGAAAGAAAAGAGGAAAAACAGCCAACATGCCAAACTGAATGTCATTTTCATATTGAAGTAAAAATAGACTAGTAAAAATAGCACTGACTCTAGTCACAAGGAAGATGTTTGAGGTTTTGCTATGTGGCAAGAATATAAAATATTTCAACATATATAATTAAATACATAAGCAGATAGCAAAGCATTATTCCTGAGAATGAAGTCCTGGTGAATGACCTTGAATGCCTTCAAATGTTTTACATTGATCAGTCTGCCTATAAAAAGAAATACAATTTTCCTGGGATATAAAAAATATTTAGTAATTTTAAATTTGAGAGGAAAATGTGAGAGAAGCCTTGTGAAGAAGCAAACAGACTCAGAAGAGGGAGCAGAGCTGGGGTACAGGGAGGAAAGTGGTCTTTCTCAAATATCTTTTTCTTTTATTGTGGTGAGAACACTTAACATGAGATCTACCCTCCTGTTACAGCTTTTTTTTGTTCTTAAAGATTATTTTTATTTCCTTTGGTTTATTATCCCCTTTTTAAAAAAATTAATTTATTTATTTTAATTAGAGGCTAATTACTTTACAATATTGTAGTGGTGGTTGCCATACATTGACATGAATCAATACAGAGTGAAGTGAGTCAGAAAGAAAAACACCAATACAGGGGTATTAATGCATATATATGGAATTTAGAAAGATGGTAACGATGACCCTAATACAGCTTTAAGTGTCAATTTCGAACATGCACTTGGGAAATTGTAACAGCATTCTTGTTATTTGTGTGCAAATCTGAGGCTCCACGAGAACCAAGCAGTTCAATAACTGACTCTGTTAGTGAAAACTTAGAGTCTCACTGTATATAGAGATGTACCTTCTCTTTGCCCATCAGTGGACCGTTTAGCAGGAGGGTCCAAATCAGGAAAGTGAATCTGGAAGGATTTTTGTAACCACTGAGGTGCCCATTTTCCTTCCTATAGGAATGGCTTCACCCTTCTAAGCAGGTAAGAGGTTCAGGCTCACAGCTGTGTTTAAGAGTCAGCATTCCTCCAGATCTAATCTTCACATTTCATGTCAGAACACTTACATTAATACCTTTGATCACTTTGTATTGTTCATTTTAATAATGAATCTGCTTTAAATGCTACTTTTGATACATAGATATTTTGATCCAGAAACCTTTCCATATCCACCCAGCTTAGAAACTAATAACAAAAAAATTTAGCCATGCTCCCCAAACAGGAAATGATGCACACCTGTTTTTTAAGGGCTCTTTAAGAGAATGCAGTCAACTCCATTGTCCCTTTCATTTTTTCTCAGAGCTACAACAGGGGATCCTACTTCATCGCAAGCATGAAGTAACACAAGAAAGTTTTCATATATGATTTACAATCACCACAACCATCTAGGACAGAAGCTATTGTTATCATTATAAGATTACAGCCTCAATAAAGTCGACTTATTCAAACAAGTGAATGAGACAAGACCTGGTATTTTCAGCAATGGAGCAGTCGTGCTCAAATCCCCTCCCCACTGGGAAAGGGTTCCCTCAAGGTGACAAATGATTCAGAAGATCACAGCCCAAGCTCTATAGAGCTTACCGTATTGAATATGTTCTACTTCCACTTACTGATGGATGAGACAGCACAGTTTGGTCCCAGACACAGAAGCAGGTAACACTTCTAATTCATGTGGTTCTGAAATGAAAAACTTTCCCTCCTGTTCCCCATGAAAGTGAAAGTATTAGTTGCTCAGTTGTGTCTGATTCTTTGCAACCCTATGGACTACAGCTTGGGACCCCATGGTCTGTAGCCCTCCAGTCTCCTCTGTTCATGGAATTTTCCAGGCAAGAATTCTGGAGTGGGTATCCATTCCCTTCTCCAAGGGATCTTCCTGACCAAGGGATCAAACCTGGGTCTCCTGCATGGCGGGCAGAGTCTTCACCATCTGAGCCACCAGGGAAGCCATACCCTTCAGCTTTTCCCATTTACCTGTGAATGGACTTTGTCTTCTGGTCTCACAGTAGAGTTTGAGGTGACTCTTTACTTATCACAGTTTTCTTGGGATGCTATTTTTTTTTTCCTTTTCATGGGTAATGATAATTAAAATTGCCATATAGGAAGTACATATTCGAACCTGAGGTGTTTTAAGTGTTCCTAAAACATTTACTAATAGAGTAAATCCTCAGGATCACTCTGTGTGGAGGGTATGTCAGGAGCCCCACTTTATGAGATGAAGACTCTTCGGGAACAGAGGTGTTATACAGCATACTCAGGTTCAAACAGTTCATAATGGAGGATTCAAACCCAAGCAGTGTTATTTCAGAGTTTCCATTCATAACCTTGACCCTCTGCAGTGTTGCCAGGTCCACTCCACTGCTTTCTCCTGAAGACTCCCTTCTCCTCCACCCCCAATCTTTCATGCTTTCTTTCCCTGAGGGGTATACCTCTTACCTTCTTCCCTCTGGAGGTGACTTTAAACAGTCACCAAAATATCTTGTCATCTTAAGCAGAAATTGACATGGATGAGGATGGACAGATCACAAGATGTGGCAACTGTGTCCTTCATCCTGAATCCAGGTGTCTTGCTTGGGCAGGGTCCTTATGTCATCCCGGTCGGTTCATACCCCATCCCTCCACATACACACTCCAAAATCTTGTAGTGTATTGAAAGAGTATCTGGTTTCTGGGATTTTCCTTCCCCTTTCTTTTCAGGTTTCGTTCTCTCATGTAGAAGCAAGACGAAAGAATAAAGCATCTTCTATATTAGGTAACTGGTGGTCCTTGCACATTCTCCACTTGTCTGGTTCTCTCTGATGTACTTCTGTGGAGTTTGCATAGGTCGTATGTATGGTCCAGCTTCATCTCAACACTTTGTCTCACTGAAGATCATCTCTTAGAGGGACAGTATTATCTTCTTTTAGCCCTACAAGTAGAACAAGTCCCCAGCCTCCATCTGGTGGGGCTGTACCTTGTTAGCCCTCTTGGAAAATCCCTAAAGTGAAAAATGCCTTCATTTGTTCACTGTAAGTGTGGATTTTTGGTATTGGGTTTGCATAAAAAAGAACACATCTATGCTTTATTAGAAACTATAATATGCTGTTGCTAAAATCAATTTTATTAATTCCTAAAGTCATAAAATCTTTTCTAGTCAATGAATGTTAAACATAGCAGAAACTCTATTACTATTCAGGGGGAAATAGAGTCTCATTTAGGCCTCCTACAAGGATGCCCGTCGTAGTGGATGCAGTGGAAAGTAAGCAGTAGTGTATCCCGTATTCATCTCCTGTGCTGAAAGCTGAGATCTCATTACTGGCAAGACCTACATTCAATTAGCCCTTCATTTTGAGGGTGAACGAAACAGAATATAAGATGTTCTACCTCCAAGTACAGACCAATGTTATTGCACATGGGTAAGCATGAATGAATGGGCTTCCTGGTAGCTCTGTGGTTTAGAATCCACCTGCAATTCAAGATCCACAGGAGACGTGTGTTCAATTCCTGGGTCAGGAAGATCCCCTGAAGGAAGGCATGGCAACCCACTCCAGTATTCTTGCCTGGAGAAACCCCTGGACAAAGGAGCCTGGAGGGCTACAGTCCATAGGGTTGCAATGAGTCAGACATGACTAAAGCAACTTAGCATAAACACATGGGCAAACATGCCGGAATAGGTATACAGAAAGTCTCCAAAGTGCCTTTTACATAAAGTAGAGATTAAACAGATTGGCTTTTAAAGAACATTTGCTTTACTGAGCTCATTATGTCATTTGGATTTGCTAAGACTGATCTCGTGGAAGGTGAGTGGTGACCCTACCACCTCCCTCCACCATCTTTTCTTCCACTTTCTAGTTGAGAGGCTGCAAATCTCTTGCCCTCCTGTGACCCTAGAACACAAATAAAACCTTGATTCAAGGCAATCAGAAATTTACATTTTCTCAAAAAGAAAAAGAAAAACAAAACAAAACCATGTCCTTCTTAGAAATGGCTGGACACAGACAGTCTGCAAGAATACATAATGCCACTGAAGGAAACAAAATGTAATTCCTAAATGAAGTCAGACACACATGGATAAGATTCAAAAGAAGAATCATTTTAGCCAATAAGAAGAAACAGAAATTTCCTGAATGTGTATCCTATTATGGGCTAAAATATAAGTGCTGTGGGAATTCCACATGAATGAACTTAGAAATTGTTTTATTTTATATTCTGCTCAATTTTGTATTCTGCAAACTCACCGAAAGTCCCTAGGGAAAACAAGATGGAACTAGAATCATGGTATGCCAGAACTTAAAGCGTGTTTGGTTTTTGGCCCCTTTTCCTCCTCTTACAGAGGGGAAGGCAGATGCAGAGTTGCTAAGGGTCATCTGGTCAATTTGCGTTGGGTGACTCAGAGCTATCTTTTACCCTTCCTCCGTTTCACCTCACTTCTCTGACTGTGTTTAGGTAAGGCTCAATTCTGCAAGTTTCCAGAGGCTTTTCTTACTCCTATCTTACCTTTTGAAAAATAGCAGGAAAGGAGGTCATGATCTGTAGCTTTTTTTAGATGTTTTCCCAAACACCGTGGGGTTAGTGATGGCAGTTGGAAGCCTGCCAGTGTCAAAAATCTATGCCGTGCTCTGTGTGTTTTCCAGATTCTTTGTGAACTCAGCTACCATTTAAAAGAGGATTTCCTGACTATGCATCTCTCTCTACCAATTCCCAAGTCTCTGACTTCAAAAATATTTTTTATAAACATCCCTTAAAGAATACCACACTATTTACTATATTTCTATTGCAACTTGTGAACTCCATGCTTCTTTAGACATATCCTGCCTTAGGTGTGACCTTGAAGTATAACTGCCTTGTTCAATCAATAACATGTTTTCAACAGCTTTCTGTGTATTTGTCTCTGTGCTAAGCACTGAAGGGAGATCCAAAGAACAAGAAAGGTATTCACAGAGCTTTCCATTTATTTTAGATAGAGAAAATAAAAACTTCCAAATGAATTAGAGAACCATTAAGAACTGAACTATGGGGATAAATACAGTAGAATATTAAAAATTTTAAAAGACTCAAGTTTACTCCTTCAAGAAAATTCACAGTGGAAGTAAGACATGGATTGTGACCTGAATAAATGAACAAAATTTGGGGAGTAAGAAAAAAAGCGGGGCATTGTGGAGACTCAGAGAGGCATGACCAAAGACATAGATGTGGGAATAATTATTGAATCTAAAGAGAGTCTGTCATGCATACTAGTGAACAGGGAAGTAAGTGCAGATGAGAGGTGGGGAGAGCTTGGTCATGAAGTTGCCTATGGACTGTGCTATGCTAGGCTAAATCGCTTCAGTCACGTCCAACTCCCTGGAACCCTATGAACTGTCGCCCATCAGGCTCCTCTGTCCATGGGTTTCTCCAGGCAAGAATACTGGAATGGGTTGCCATGCCCCCCTCCAGGTGATCTTCCCAACCCAGGGATCGAACCTGTGCCTCTTGCATTGGCAGGCAGGTTCTTTACCAGTCACACCACCTGGGAAACCCTGCCTATGGACTAGGCGGTGGCATCTGGATTGGGTACAACAATGACATAAAAAAGAAATTCATAGAACTGTTCTATGTTCAAAAGAGTTCTAAGAGTTCAAAAGTCCACTTTACTCAAAACACAAGCAAAATAAATTCAAGACCATCCTCACCCAAAAAAACAAATGGCACTTCTCTGGGCTCCATATCGTGTGTGCGAAAAGCGGAGCCTTTTGCATTGAGACTAGACACGTGCACTTAAAAAAAAAAAACAGTTCACTGGACTTC
This sequence comes from Bos mutus, assembly GCF_027580195.1. Taxonomy (NCBI): domain Eukaryota; kingdom Metazoa; phylum Chordata; class Mammalia; order Artiodactyla; family Bovidae; genus Bos; species Bos mutus. The sequence goes on from NC_091625.1 coordinate 17,903,946, forward strand.
CCTGGTGGTCCAGCAGCTAAGACTCTGCATTCCTACACAGGAAGCCTGGGTTCAATCCCTAGTCAGGGAAGTAAATTCCAATGCCACAGCTAAGAGTTCGAATGTACATGCTTAGTTGCTCAGTCATGGCACTCTTTGAGACCCCATGGACTGTAGCCCACCAGGCTCTTCTGTCCATGGAATTTTTCCAGGCAAGAATACTAGAATGGGTTGCCATGCCCCCCTCCAGGGAATCTTCCCAACTCAGGTCTCCTGCATGGCAGGCGGATTCTTTACCTTCTGAGCCACCAGGGAAGCCTGGAATTCTCATGCTGTAACTAAAGATCCTACATGCAGCAAATAAGACTCAGGGCAGCCAAATTAATTAATTAATTAAAAAATAAAATAATTTGTACAGTGATAGAGGGTGATAAACACCCTCCAAATCCCGTGTCCTGCCTTTTCAAAATATAACTACATCACTACTTTCATTTTCGGGGTTTGTTTGTCTTTTGTTCAATTGTTCAACTTCTAGCAACATACTTCTATTACCATTTCTTGCTGTATCCTCAATATATGGTATTTTTTTGGCCTATACATTTTTATGATGGAAATTTGTGCTTTCATGCTCCACTCCAGCTCTGTCCAATCTCTTATTTTTTTGGAAACTGAACCCATTTTTACATTATCAAGTGAGAAGATATTAGCATTCCTTTCTATAGCCACACTTGGTTTTTATGTAATTTATTCTAAAAGTTAGAAATTAACAAGCCTCATGTACATCATTATGTGACTTATTATTTCCTAAGGAAGCAGGGGGAATGCTAGGATTATATGCCTTCTGGACACTAGGCTGAATAATACAGCTTATTTATGCTTTACTGCTTTTTGTCACATCCCCAAATATACCAAAACGTATTTAGCCTTTAATGTGAGCCCTGCATTGTTCTTGGTGATAGGACCTCAGGGTAAACAATAAAGACGATCTCTGCCCTGAGGGAGTTCATGTTTAGATGAGGAGATGAAAAATACACAAAATCAAATGATATTGACTTTTAATGTCAGATAATGATAAATGCAGTAAAGGAAAAAGATGAAGTTAGAGAGGGTAACAGAGAGCAATGGAAAAGCTTTTCCAGAGTAATCAGGTCTCTCTGAAGAGACCTTTGAGCAGAGGGCTAAAGGAAGTGTGGATTGAAGATGTGAGTAAGAAGTGCTTGTCATGTTTAATGAATAGACAAAAGGACATTACTGTTGAAAAAAAGGTGAGAAAGGGAATGATGATAAGACATAAAATTGGAATGGGTACCAGCCAGTGGCCAGAGCATTTAGGTGCTTACGGGCCGTGGAATGGAATTTTGCTCCAATGGGAAGTCATTTTGAGCAAATGAATAACACGTTCAGCTTCAAGGATTAAAAAGATAGCTCTGGGAAACCATCAACAAAATAAAAAGATACAACCTATGGACTGGGAGAAAATATTTGCAAGTGCTACTGCAGATAAGGGATGAATTTCTAAAATACGCAAACAGTCCATACAACTTAATATCAGAAAAAGAACAACCCAATCAAAAAAAAAAAAAATAGACATTTTTCCAAAGAATACACACAGAAACCAAACAAACACATGATAAGAAGGTCAATATGGCTAATTATCAGAGAAACACAAATCAAAGCTACAAGGAAGTATAGGCCATCATTAAAAAGTGTACGAATAATGAATCCTGGAGAGGATGTGGAGAAAAAGGAACACTCCTAGACTGTTGGCTGAGATGTATAATTTGATGCAGCAACTGTAGAAGACAGTATGAACATTACTTAAAAAACTAAAAATAGAGCTACCAGATGATCCAGCAGTCCCACTCCTGCATACATATCTGGAGAAAACTATAATTTGAAAAGATATCTGCACATCAGTGTTCCTAGCAGCACTATTTACAATAGCCACGACAGAAGAAACTGTGTCCATTGACAGATGAGTGGATAAAGAAGATGTGGTACATGCAATGTTGTTGTGATGGTTTAATTGCTAAGTCATGTCTGACTCTTATGACTCCATGGACTGTAGCCTGCCATGGAATCTCCAAGGCAAGAATACTGGAATGAGTTGCCATTTCCTTCTTCAGAGGATCTTCCAGATCCAGGGATTGAATCCATATCTCCTGCATTGCAGGTGGATTCTTTACCACTGAACCACCAGGGAAGCATAATGGAATATTACTTAGCCATAAAAAGAATGAAATAATGCCATTTGCAGCAACATGGATGGACCTAGAGATTATCATACTAAGTAAAGTAAGCCAGAGAGAGAAGATATATATGATATTTATACATGGCAACTAAAAAATAAAATAAAAAGATACAAATAAACTTACTTGTAAAACAGAAAAAAGTTCAGACACAGAAAACAAATTTAAGGTTACCAAAGGGGAAATGGGAGAACAAATTAGGAGTTTGGGATTAACAGATAGAAATGACAGATAGAAAATAGGTAACAAGGACCTACGGTATAGCATAGTACAGGGAACTCCACTCCATATTTTGTAACAACCTATAATGGAAAAGAATATGAAAAACAATATACATACAAAAGAATACAAAAGAACATATATACAAAAAATAAGTATTCAGATATATATCTTGATTGCAATTAACACAACATTGTAAGTTTACTTCAATTTTGAAAGTGTTAGTCACTCAGTCATGTTCAATTCTTTGCAACCCCATGGATAGTAACCTTCCAGGCTCCTCTGTGCATGGAATTTTCCAGGCAAGAATACTGGAGTGGGTTGTTATTGCCTTCTCCACGGGAATTGCCTGACTCAGGGATTGAACCTGGGTTTCTTGTATTGCAGGCAGATTCTTTTCACCATCTGAGCCAGCAGGGAAGCCCACTTTTAAAAATGGTTAAATAAAAGACAGCTCTGGATGCTGTACTTAGAACATATGGGGTACTAGAAGCATGTGGGGAGTATCTATGAGGAGTATGGACTGGCTCAGATGTGAGATGGTGATGTGTGGAGGAGATGGAGCAGCGGAGGTAATAAGATGAGTAGATATGGAATCTGGGCTTCCCAGATGGCGCCAGTGGTAAATAACCCACCTGCTGATGCAGGAGACATAAGAGATGCAGGTTCAATCCCTGGGTCGGGAAGATCCACTGGAGGAGGACATGGCAACCCATTCCAGTACTCTTACCTGGAGAATCTCATGGGCTGAGGAGCCTGGTGGCTATGGTTCATAGGGTCACAGAGTCAGACACAACTGAAGCATAGCACAGAGCAAGTTTGGAATTTAATCCCTTCTTCCCCAAAGGCTACCTTTTGGAGGCTGGGTGGTTGTGTCTGTTGCTCTGCCAGCCTCAGCCAGGCTGAGCTGCAGTCCAGTGACTGCTTTTATTTTCTGAGTTGGCTCCACTGTCTTAAATGTTTTGTTTCTTGGTTCACTGTTCCATTTTCCTGGACTTCCTGAGAACGTGCATGAGAAAACTTGTCAATTTGTCTTCAGTCTGAAGTTTATGTGTCACTACATTTAATTGATATTTGGCCTTGGTACAAAATTCATGAAAATAATTTCCCTCAAAGCTTTGAGTGTATTTCTCCATTGACCTTCACTACTTGATGTTGCTTGCCCTTTGTATTACCTTCTCTACTTTATAAAGGTCATTTATCATCTCAGAGTGTTTAGCATCCTTTCCTATTTCTGAAATTACTCAGATGTTTCACAGTGAGGCATCCAGTAGTAGGTCTTCTGTCACTCATGTGCTGGGAAATTGAAGCGAAGTGAAAAAGTGAGAAGTGTTAGTCGCTCAGTCTTTTATGACTCTTTACTACCCCATGGACTATAGCCCACCAGGGTCCTCTGTGGATTTCTCCAGGCAAGAATACTGGAGTGGTTGCCATTCCCTTCTCCAGGGGATCTTCCCAACTCAGGGATAAAACTTGAGTCTTCCTTCTACACTGTAGGCAGATTGTTTATCATCTGAGCTAGCAGGGCTGAGCAATTAGTGGACCTTTTTAATCAGAAGATTTATATCCTGTCTTAATTCCAGGAATCTCTTACATTATTTCTTTATTACTTTCTACCTTGTGTTTCCTACCTCCTCTTTTTTGGAACTTCATGTAGTTTGGTAATGAGAAATTATATCAGTCTTCTAAAACTTAATATTTCTTCTTTTTTTTTTTTCCTCTTGACCATTGTCGCACACTGGCAAACACTGGGATCACAGGTTTCTTTGTCCTGCTTCATCAACCAATATCCCAGTTTTCTATTGTAGTTATGACAAATTACCCTGAATATAGTAGCTTAAAGCAGCACAAACTTGTCATTTTATAGTTGTGAAGGCCAGAAGTCCAATATGTGTCTCACAGGACTAAAATCAAGCTGTCAGCAGTGTTTCCTTCCCTCTGGAAGCTTGAGAGAAGAATCTGTTTCCTTGTCTTTTTCCAGCTTCTAGACGCTGCTTACATTTAGGCCCATGACCCCTGTCCCACATCTTTCAAGCCAGAAATGTTGCATTTCTTGCTCTCCACCCCTCCCCCACCCCACTTCTCTCTCTGTCCAAAGGTTCTTTGCTTTTAAGGACTCGATCGAACCGGGCCTACCTGAATAATCCAGAATATTTTCTCTATCTCAAGATCTATAACCTTAATTATATTGGCAAAGTACCTGATGCCATGAAAAGTATCCCAGGTCCTGGAGGTTTAAAGTGTGGACATCACTGTGGGCCATTATTCTGCCTGTTATAAAATGTTTGCTAGAAATGGACTCTGTGTCTGCAACTGTGCTGCTGCTGTTAGTCTCTCAGTTGTGACTGACTCTCTGCAGCTCTATGGTCTGTAGTCCACCAGGCTCCGCTGTCCATAGAATTCTCCAGGCAAGAGTACTGGAGTGGGTTGCCAGTCTCTTCTCCAGGGGATCTTCCCAACCCAGGGATCGAACTCGCGTCTCTTATATAGTTCCTGCATTATCAGGTGGGTTCTTTATTTCGTCCCCCTCTCCCGCCTCCTCCCCCTTCTTCTTTCAACCTGGCTTCCTTTCCTCCCTTGAAATCTTTGGTGTTAGTACTTGGATCTGAAGTTCTGTGTCTCAATAGGAGGTTTTCTGAGAGACTGTATTCTTGTATTTAAGGGCTTCCCTGGTGGCGCAGAGGTTAAAGCATCTGTCTGCAATGTGGGAGACCTGGGTTCGATCCCTAGGTCGGGAAGATCCCCTGGAGAAGGAAATGGCAACCCACTCCAGTATTCTTGCCTGGGGAATCCCATGGACAGAGGAGCTTGGTGGGCTACAGTCCACGGGTCGCAAAGAGTCAGACATAACTGAGCGACTTCACTTTCACTTTCACTTTCTTTACCATTGGCGCCACCTGAGAAGTCCAATTTGACTCCATTATGTAATAAGACTCTATTATGTGTGTATTATGTACAAATGCAATTCAGGGACTGGTGACTGGGACACAGTTTTACATTGCGAAGAAATTAGATGCTGTGCCTAAGCCATGCAATAGGTCTTTTGCTGTCCTTTCCCTGATCTTCCAGAACACCCAAGGGATGACATCAGTTTCCAGGGCTATCCATCAGAAAGTTCAGCATGGACCTCCACAAGTTTTCTCAAATTACTTTGTGTTTGCCAGCACAGAAACATTATTGGGCTATAGTTTAGTGCTTTTCCATAAACGAGTTGCAAGCAAGTAATCCTTGTCACTTAACGTGAGTCACAATATCCCCAGGATAAAAGCAAATCAATTGCTTAAGAGAATTACAACTATTCTTTAAACTAGGATCAGGTAGAATTTTATCCTGAGGCTGTGTATAGAGAACACTTTGTGATATGATCAACAGCATTCTCACAATTCAACAAACTTCTTAGGGATCTTTCCTAGAAGACTATCAATAAAAACTGATGTTATCACACCTAAACATAATTTAGTAACAACAATTCTTTGTGTGTATGGTCAGAGGGGAGGTATGGTTGTAATTCAATGCTAGTTAGGTGTCCAGCTCCTTGCTGAGCTTGAAGAGGGTTGAATTCCCAGTAACTAAGCCACTTCTCTGAATGCGGCAGGTACCAACAAATCTTTGTTTTTGGTGACAATTATGTTATCATGTTTAATGCATGTTCCAAAGAGAATATGTATTATAAAATACATAAGAGCAGTTCTCTGCTTACATAAGGATCAACCTAAGATCTTGTTACATGTGCTTAGTCGTTCAGTTGTGTCTGACTCTTGCAACCAGTTGGACTGTAACCCACCAGGCTCCTCTGTCCATGGAACTTCAGGCAAGAATACTGGAGTGGGTTGCCATTTTCGTCTCCAGGGGATCTTCCCAACCCAGGAATTGAACCCATGTTTCCTGTGTCTCCTGCATTGCAGACAGATTCTTTACCCCCTGAGCTATCAGAGAAGCCCCTTGTTAAATGGACCAACTCAAATATGCCTCCCTCAATCCTATGCCCACAGTAATGGAACAAAATTATGTCTTCTCCAAGGCATGGTCTGAAAGATTGCTCCTCAAGATCAGTCAGTCCATATTTCATAATCTCAATCCCCAAAACACAAAGTTGATTTTTCAAATATCTCTTTAACATGTCAAGATGTGGTTCTGCCCATTGCCAACAGACATAATATTCCTGTGGGACAGGAAGTTACGCATAAAGAAATTGAGATTCAGAATGGCTGAGCACATTGATCCAGTTCATTCAACTAGCAAGGGGCAGCTGGCAATTGAACTCTGATCTGTCTGCCTTCACGTTTCATAATTTTAACTACTGCCATGTGCTAAGAGAGCTTCTGTAGGGCCTGAACAATATGCTTTCCTACCAAAGAAAAAGCATGAAAGAGCACTCCAGACAGAAGGAACCATAAGAGCTTCACAGTCAATAATTCTGGAAATTCAGACGTTTTAAATCTGCTCCGATGCTCCCAGGTCTCAAACCTTATCTCTGCTGTCTTGTGAGCTGGCCTTTCTCAGTGCCAGCCTTTGTTTCTGTGCTTCAAGGTCAGCATGTCTGATGTAACTTTTGACTTCGTTTCATTTATTTTGTGTGCTCTCAAGCGGTCTTTAGCGTGACAGCCAGGTCCTTAGTCCTCTCCTCAAGGGATTATAGGTGTCAAACTACTTTCATCTTTCTTTGTGTGTTTTTTAGGTGATAAAGGATCAGGATGGCTCCCTATCCTCTTCTCTCCACTGAAGTTTCTGGTATCCTCAGTGCAATGTGAGTTGGAAAATCGCACTCCTGCAGTGGAGGTGAGATCATTGAATTTTGGTGCGGCAGGGACAAAAGTCAGTTCTGGAGGCCTATTGCTTTGAAGATTCTTTGTTAGGATTTGGACTTGAGGTCTGCACTAGTCAAGATAGGGAGAATGAAAAGAGAAAGAGTCCCCCGAAATGTCCTGAACTGAAATATGCACCTGAGTGCTTAATCACTCAGTCGTGTCCGATTCTTTGTGACCCCATGGACTGTTGCCCGCCAGGCTCCTCTGCCTATGGGCTTCTCCAGGCAAAGATACTGGAGCGGGTTGCCACTTCCTTCTCCAGAGCTGAGATAATTGCATCCCAAATCCTGAGATGGCTGGCTTCCCTTGCATACATCGCTCTGGTTTGCTATTCTCTAAATGTTCTTTTTGATGTCAAGACCTCCTGCAAATATCTTTAGCAGTCACTATTTGAGGGTTAGATATCTAGTGTTCATATTAATGTAGTGTTCATATTAATGTAATATATTAATACATATTAATTAATGTATTAAGTACCTTTAAAAAAAAAAAAAAAACCTCTAAGCAGGCTGACAAGCCCCTTATTCCTCTAATAAGTGTTTCTTACATGATTTCCTCCTGTATACATGTTACCAAGATGCATTTGTCAGTGAAGTTAATATATTCTTTTTTGTGGGAAATCTGGCTTTAAAAGAATGCAATCTTCTGACAAGCATAAAACTGACACTAGCCAGAAAGAAAACGTCTAATTTTAAAGTCTAGTTTTCTGATTCATTGAATATAGTAGACATAGAAAGGAGCCCAAATTGACAATGTTTTAAGATTTTGAAGAATATGAAAGGTAAAAGAACATTTTTAATCTTCTTTGTATCTGTATATAATAGCCCTGGGAGAGTGACAAGATCATAAAAAGAAAGGAAATGGAGAAAAAGTCTGAAGTTAAACTGATAAGCTTGTAAAACCTATGGGGTATCAGTTCCTTTTCAAATGTAAATTTTTGCTTGTTTTTTGGCTACAATTAACCTTTACAAGGGCTTCTCTGGTGGCTCAGATGGTAAAGAATCCGCCTGCAATGCAGAGACCTGGGTTCAGTCCCTGGGTTGGGAGGATCTCCTGGAGGAGGGCATGGCAACCCTCTCCAGCATTCTTGCCTGGAGAATCCTCATGGACAGAGAAGCCTGGCTGGCTACAGTCCTTGGGGTCACAAAGAGTCGGACATGACTGAGCAACTAAGCACACACACAATTTTTATAAAGAGAGTGATAAATGGCATGCAATAGAAGTTTTTCATTAAGGTTTCATTAGTTTTTCGTTAAGGAGAAAATATTTTGTGTCACCAGAGGGAGAAATAAATTTAATATAGAATAATAATGCTTTAATATCTACATATAATATAATGTTGGAGAAGGAAATGGCAGCCCACTCCAGTGTTATTGCCTGGAGAATCCCAGGGACGGGGGAGCCTGGTGGGCTGCCATCTATGGGGTTGCACAGAGTCGGACACGACTGAAGTGACTTAGCATAGCATAGCATAATATAATGTGTAATAGAGAGGCATTAATGTCTAAAAAGGCTTTCTGACATTTCTGTTACTTTATAAGCTTAAATTTTCAAAATTAGGAATCAAGAATCTGATTGCTAAAATTCCTTGAAATTACTCAGGAGGTGCTGAGGAGCTGCGGCCAGCACAGCAGGTAGGGAAGGAAAGTAGTCAGTGCACAGTTTGGAGAAAAGAAACTAGAGACACAATGAAAGTTTTAAGATGGGACCAGAGGACTCAAGACCTCTTGGGTCAAGAGCCCTGTTGCTCAGAGCCACTTCACTTTTATTTAGTGTCTTCGCAAGCAGAAAGTATCTGTTGTGCTACGGTGAAGTCAGCCTCCTGTGTCCCCGGTCATGTCTCCCATTTTATTGATTACTTTAAACTATCTTTGTTATTTTCTTTTACAAGAGCTATCACCTAGCTGGAAGTCACAGACCTGCCTATGCCTTGGGAAAACATCTTAGCGTGTGCACAAGCAGCGTCCTGAACTTGTGCTGACCAGGGATTCCCAGGCCCACACTGTTTTTCCTTAGCTTAGCAGGGCATGACAACCCCAACTGATCAACCCGACATACTTTTATTTGGGTTATGCTGTGTTGCTACATTTTGTTTTTATTCTTTTCCCATGGTGATTTTCTCATGGCTTAGCCAAGGAACAGGCGGCTGACTGTTAACCCCTGTACTGAGGCAACCAGGGCACTTGAAATGCACAATGTCAAACATTCAGTTTAAAATTACCAATAATACCAAGAAACGGGAAAAAGAGAAAAACAAGATATTAAACAGAAATTAATTCAGATAATCTAAATATTGAAGTTATTAGACACAGACTTTGAGATAACTGTGGTTAGTATGTTCATAAAAACACAATAATCTGAAATAATTTACCAGGGAGCTGAAATATATGAAGCAAACTAAAGTAGAAGATCTACTAAAAATTTAAAAATAAATTGACAGGATATTAAAAGTCAATGCATGAATTTACCACAACTGATCAGATAGAGCTGAAAAAGGAATTAGTAAACTTGAAGGTATGTCAACAGAAAACATTTGTAATGGAACACAGAAAGTACATTAATGAAAAATCTATACAAAGGAATTTAAAAAATGAAACATAAGGATCAACAGAAAAATGTCACACATGTAATTGGAGTTCCAGAGTGAAAGAGAATGAACTTGGAGGAAGAAACATAATTCGAAGAAACATTGGATCAAAATTCTTCAAAATAGAAAGAAGCAATTAAGCTAGAAATTCAAGAAGGGTTCAGTTCAGTTTAGTTCAATTCAGTCTCTCAGTCGTGTCCAACTCTTTGCGATGCCATGAATCGCAGCACGCAAGGCCTCCCTGTCCATCACCAACTCCCAGAGTTCACTCAAACTCATGTCCATTGAGTCGGTGATGCCATCCAGCCATCTCATCCTCTGTCCTTCCCTTCTCCTCCTGCCCGTAATCCCTCCCAGCATCAGGGTCTTTTCCAATGAGTCAACTCTTCGCATGAGGTGGCCAAAGTATTGGAGTTTCAGCTTCAGCATCAGTCCTTCCAATGAACACCCAGGACTGATCTCCTTTAGGATGGACTGCTTGGATCTCCTTGCAGTCCAAGGGACTCTCAAGAGTCTTCTCCAACACCACAGTTCAAAAGCATCAATTCTTCGGCGCTCAGCCTTCTTCACAGTCCAACTCTCACATCCATATATGACCACTGGAAAAACCATAGCTTTGACTAGACGGACCTTTGTTGGCAAAATAATGTCTCTGCTTTTTAATATGCTGTCTAGATTGGTCATAAGTTTCCTTCCAAGGAGTAAGCGTCTTTTAATTTCATGGCTGCAGTCACCATCTGCAGTGATTTTGGAGCCCCCCAAAATAAAGTCTGACACTGTTTCCACTGTTTCCCCATCTATTTGCCATGAAGTGATGGGACCAGATGCCATGATCTTAGTTTTCTGAATGTTGAGCTTTCAGCCAACTTTTTCACTCTCCTCTTTCACTTTCAACAAGAGGCTTTTTAGTTCCTCTTCACCTTCTGCCATAAGGGTGGTGTCATCTGCATATCTGAGGTTATTGATATTTCCCCCAGCAATCTTGATTCCAGCTTGTGCTTCCTCCAGCCCAGCATTTCTCATGATGTACTCTGCATAGAAGTTAAATAAGCAGGCTGACAATATGCAGCCTTGACGTACTCCTTTTCCTATTTGGAACCAGTCTGTTGTTCCATGTCCAGTTCTAACTGTTGCTTCCTGACCTGCATATAGGTTTCTCAAAAGGCAGGTCAGGTGGTCTGGTATTCCCATCTCTTTCAAGAAGGGTTAGGAACCCTAAACAGAATAACTAATGAGAAAATCCTACTTAAATGCATCATAGCAAAAACACTAATTTATAAAAGGATGAAGTCTTATAAGCTACCAGATAACAGTAGAATGCCACCATTAACATGGAAAAAAAAAAAAACACTGCCAACATAATATGCTACCTTCTGTGAAAGTAACCTTCAAGAAATACTCAGAAATGAAGGTAACAGAAAGAAATTAAAGAAACATCAAAGGGATTTTTTTAGTAGGAATAAAATAATCTGAAATCAAAGAGAAGAACTAAAAAAAAAAAGAATACTACCAAATGTAAATATGAGGTTAAGTATGAAAGATCATTTACTATGTAAAGACCAATATTGGAAAAGACTCTGATGCTGGAAGGGATTGGAGGCAGGAGGGGAAGGGGACAACAGAGGATGAGATGGCTGGATGACATCACGGACTCAATGGAGACGAGTTTGGGTGAACTCCGGGAGTTGGTGATGGACAGGGAGGCCTGGTGCGCTGCGATTCATGGTGTCACAGAATCAGACACGACTGAGCAACTGAACTGAACTGAACTGAATTGAAAGACCAATAACAAACGTTGCAGAATTAAATATATATATAGAATTTAAATGGATGACAACAATAACATAAAAGATGAGAGAATAAATGGACTTTAAAGTTTGAGTGCTAAGCATTATTATAAAATGAAAAAATACTTATTTGTATTCAGTGTTAATAAGTTAAGGATGAATGTTGTAGCCTCAAGGATAACCATTAAAAGAAAAACCAAAGACCACAGAACTAAAACTATAACATAGGAATAAATAGGATAAAAAAAATACTTGAGGACCACTGCTTCCAGATGCAATTTTAAGTAGCTGGCGTCAGACTCATCCTTCCCCATAAAACTACCATTATGCATGCGTGTGCTGTGCTAAGTCAGATACCCATCATAAGAAATGATCTGAAGCTTTTTCTGCATTGCCATTTGTCAATCAATACCTATTTCTAGGATTCTTTGAGGGAATTCATTTAGTTCTTACAGTACATGCAATGTTTCAATAAAGATAATCAGTTTTATGCCCTACATAATAAAACCAATAAGTTGATCTATTTTAAAGGAATGAGAAGAAAAGAAACAGAACACCCTATTTCAATTTCTCTGGGTTAAGAAGGGCAGTGGTGAAAAGTGTCATAAAATCTCAAATCAGTAAGTACAGAAGTACACATATGACATATGTCATACACATATGACAAGTACAGATATAAGTACAACAGAGATTACCAGAAGGCAGAGATAAATCCTTGCTTCTAAGGAACTCAAATTTATTTCCATTTAACTTGATGAAGAGTGATTTGTCTGTAAACAAATATGCAATGGATTCAAGTTTTAAACAAATAGGCAATGGCTTCAAGTTTTGCATTTATGATCAAAATTAAAGCAATCTGAGATTTGTAGATTATTCAAGAGGAAGATGGAGACATTTATTAGTGCCAAAACTTCCTAAACAATTCTAATATTTCATTTATTTTCAGGTCAACTATCTAAAAATGAAGGGTGCCATGAGTCCCTCCTAGCTCCCTTCCAAGGCAGTTTTTTCCAACTTTCTGCTTAGCAGAATGGTTTTTCTAAACAGTAATATAACTTTCAATTACTTTACTACAAATATAATTTAACTGAATGAAACTTTTTTTTTGCAATTTTTCTTTGCAATTTTTGTTTGTCTCCAAGATATCTATTTGTGTCCTCAAGAAACAAAATTCATATATTTGCATCATATTTGACTGTTTTTGAAAAAAATCTTTGGCATTTATCAAATATTATAACCAAATATCTTGATTATCCCCAAATTGCAAATATCATTGAGGTATTTCACTTTCCAAAGAAAACTGTAGCAAATGGGTTCCAGGCTCTTTATGATTTTCAAACATAACAATAAATTTATGAACTCAAAACAAATTTTATTCTAAGAACAAAGGCTACCAAAATTATGGTGATGACATTAAACATAACTAAACCTGCAGTGAACTCAGCTGTTGTCGTTTTACAAGGAGATTTTTATGTGTGAGAAAACAAGAGACTGATGCAGCCGTGCTGAAGGATGAATATTGAGCAATTCATTAATTTCCCACTGGACCTAAATGAGCTTCCTTGGTGGCTCAGATGGTAAAGAATCCACCTGCCAAGCAGGAGACCCAGGTTCGATCCCTGGGTTGGGAAGATCCCCTGGAGAAGGAAATGGCAACCCGCTCTAGTATCCTTGCCTGGAAAATCCCATGAACAGAAGAGCCTGGTGGGTTACAGTCCATGGGGGCCACAAAGAGTAGAACATGACTGAGAGAGTAACACAGTGACTAAATGATGCAAACTTACATCAACTTAGAGGACAGAAATTGTGTGCCCAGCTTCCAGTGAACCCTCCCATCTGGGAAAAGTCATCTAAACATTTCATGCTGTCTTTTATTACTCAGCTGAATCCCACTTTCTCTAGGGTAGAGACAAAGAATGTTTTTTTAGTTCAACATTGTACAGTTTTTATTAAAAGAGAATTACAGGCTGAACATTCACTTTTTCATATAGCTGGTTTACCTTTTGTGTCTTTGAGAACTTTTCAGTGGAATAGAGAAAAAATGAGAATTGCTCTAAATCACTTTCTAAGTAAAATTATTTTTTTTGTTGTTTAGTCGCTAAGGTGTGTCCAATCTGGACAAATTAAGGACTGGTGTATCCCTCCCTCTCTCTTTTTTCTTTATTGAGGTAAGTTGCTTTAGATGTTGTGAATCAGCTGTATGTTTACATATATCCCCTCCCTCTTGGACCTCCCTCCCACCTCAACCCCAGAACACCCCTCTAGGTCATCACAAGCACCAAGCTAATCTCCCAGTGCTTTATAGCAGCTTCCCACTAGCTACCTATTTTACACTTGGTACTGTATATATGTCAATTCTTCTCTCCCAATTCACCCACCCCCTACTTCTTCCTCCTTCATGTCCACAGTTCCATTCTCTGTGTCTGTGTCTCTTTCCCTTCTCTGCAAGTAGGTTCATCTGCACCATTTTTCTAGATTCCACATATATGTGTTAATAATGCCAAATCTACAAAGGACTTAACACTGCCATGTGCCGTAATACTTCTTATCTCAGAGTAGAGTGACTCCTCAAATATTTCTTTGATTGCAAATGCGGAACGTGAGAGTTGGTAAACAACATTAAAATGTTTTGCTGGAAAAACATATACTTTATCTATAATGGGTTACTAAGTTGGCGATTTTATTGAAGAGCAGTCACAGGAAGCAGGCACTGGGTTATGTCCCCAGGATACCTGGGAATACGGGTACTCCTACAAAGGCCACCTAGAGACCTGGATCTGAGTTCTGAGGGACTGATATCCTGAGCAACTGTTTATTGAGCTTATCACATTAGTCCTTCAAAATGGAAATACACAAATGACTTAGTGGTGGTGCTTCTGTTGCGTCATAGCATTCAGTTTCTCTGACTCCTTTGAATTGATTCTGGATCTTGTTTCTCTTTTGTTTTTCTGTCTTCAAGTTTGGGGGACTGTCCACCACAAATTTTACTAGTTCCATATTCTTGTGCATCCTGCCTCATGACATTTGGTATTAAGAAACAGAATTCCCGAGTATTTCTTCTTTGGGGAGTCAGACCTGAACAAAATTGCAAAGTGGATGAAAGGTATCTCCAATGCCCTCAGGTCCTATTTCAGTCTTTCCATCTTCCTTTTGGTAACATCTCTAACAGAGGGAGACCTCACACTGTTCTGTCTTATGTCTTCACAGCAGAACCTTACAAGGCTGCTACAATTATTAACCCCATTTTATTTTTACTGATTATGAAACAAGTAAGAAATAGCAGCAAGGGCACGCTTCTTGAATACAAAGTTCAAATCCCACTGAGGCCCGACCTAGTGCGCTGACCTAGTCACCCCTGCTGAAGTGACTTATCTTTTCTGGAACCTCTCCTCTTACCACTCCCCTGCACTGCCACCCCTGACCCTGTCCTCCTCTCTCAGATGTCAGCGATGCCCTATATGGCCCTTATCCACCTTGATCTCTGAGCTAAAATCCAAATTTACCTAACCTGGACTTGCCTAAACCATTGGCAGCATTGCAAGTAATTTGAGAAACAATTTCAACTGAAGAAACTCATCAGGGATAACAAATCCCTTGTTGAATTTTTTTTGGAGGGAGTCTGGAACTTTCTAACACAAATCACTATTTTTAGATTTACAGTATAAAGATCTTGGTCTCCAATCTTGCTGTGTAAATTTAACACTGTTTTATGATGAATTAACTCTGTGCAAAGAAAAGGCATTCCTTTTAAATTCCTCTCCCTCCTTTATCTCAATTCCCTTCACATAATTCATAAGCTACTGAAATGTTGAAGATCGTCTAATGAATTCAGATAGTTCTGCAATAATTTCTAGGCTCTGTAACTTTTCCTAACACTACTTCACCTTTGTGGGATTATCTTTTTAGCTGAAAGCTTGAAACTTTTGGATCAGTGCTTTACACACTGTGAGGACTGCCATGCCAACAAAACCCACCTGGGCCAGTACAGCCTCTCTTATAGACCATTTTGTATTTTCACCATGACAGTAACAGTTCCAGAGTAAACCTCCTGAAACCCTGAGCTAGATGACTGATAATTTAAACTATTTTCTTACATTCTTATATGATATGGCCACGTTGTCTTACTAACACATTTTGATACTAAGAGATCATTGCTGCTGATTTTTGAAGTAGTTATTTTGCTATAAAAGAATTGGAAATATTTATATATTATTCAAGAAATATTTTACATTTATTATGCAAATATATAATAATATTTATATTATTAATTAAACATTAACTATAATTATTATATTTTAAATATATTAATTAAAATTTTATTGTTTTTAAATTTAAATATTTTTATTTTATATTCACTATTATATTATATAATTATTAATATATAATAATATTTATATACTATTCAAGAAAATATGACCTTATAAGGTGAAAGCATCCATGCATAACAAATTATGATAACTATTCATAATTTATCATGGGGCTAATGGGACTCAGCCAGTAAAATATCCACCTGCCAATGCAGGAGACACAGGAGACCTGGTTTTGATCCCTGAGTCAGGAAGATCCCCTGGAGGAGGAAGTGGTAAACACTCTAGTATCCTTGCCTGAAAAATCCCATGAACAGAAGAGTCTGGAGAGCTACAGTCCATGGAATCACAAACAGTTGGTTGCAACTGAGCGTGAACAAGATAATTAGTCTAACTATGAAGAAAAAGAGAATACTAGTATTTCCCCAAACTGTCATAACAGTTTCACTTTTGTTTCTGTGCTGTTGTTTACATTTTATTTTTTTTGGAGGGGAAAGGATAAATTGATATGGTATATAAAAAAATCAAGCTCTGTTAAGATAAAAGTGGACAGTATTATCATACATATAGGTAAGCTTAGTCTAACAAAAATTTTAAAATAGAAAATTTACTAATGTTAGAAAACAGATTTACAGTGCTTTTCTTAGAGAAATCTGTGTATTCTTAATATTCTTAAAAGTCATACAAACAGGTGGGCTAAATAGTGCAGGAGCATGCTGCATCTCTCCATATGAAAAATTTCTACAATTCCCTGAGATGTGAATAGTAGCAAATATGATTTATTCCCAAGAAACAACAAAATAAAAAAACATTTCTCAGAAGTATCAAAACACTGTGTACATTTGCATATATCTTTCTGAAGATTTCTAAGCTTATTATAAGGGGAATATTGTTATTATTTACTTTACGTTCTAGAGATTTTTACCAAAAAGAAGACTATGGGGACTTTTCTACAATTCATTTTTAATCATAATAGGTTATCATTCTCAATGAAGTGTGTGTGTATATATATATATGTGTGTGTATATATATATATATATATATATATATATATATATATATATGAAAACAACAGAATGGGAAAGACTAGAGATCTCTTCAAGAAAATTAGAGATACCAAGGGAACATTTCATGCAAAGATGGGCTCGATAAAGGACAGAAATGGTAGGGACCTAACAGAAGCTGAAGATATTAAGATGAGGTGCTAAGAATACACAGAACTATACGAAAAAGATCTTCACGACCCAGGTAATCACAATGGTGTGATCACTCACCTAGAGCCAGACATCCTGGAATGTGAAGTCAAGTGGGCCTTAGAAAGCATCACTACGAACAAAGCTGGTGGAGGTGATGGAATTCCAGTTGAGCTATTTCAAATCCTGGAAGATGATGCTGTGAAAGTGCTGCACTCAATATGCCAGCAAATTTGGAAAAACTCAGCAGTGGCCACAGGACTGGAAAAGGTCAGTTTTCATTCCAATCCCAAAGAAAGGCAATGCCAAAGAATGCTCAAACTACCACACAATTGCACTCATCTCACACGCTAGTAAAGTAATGCTCAAAATTCTCCAAGCCAGGCTTCAGCAATACATGAACCGTGAACTTCCTGATGTTCAAGCTGGTTTTAGAAAAGGCAGAGGAACCAGAGATCAAATTGCCAACATCCGCTGGATCATGGAAAAAGCAAGAGAGTTCCAGAAAACCATCTATTTCTGCTTTATTGACTATGCCAAAGCCTTGGACTGTGTGGATCACAATAAACTGTGGAAAATTCTCAAAGAGATGGGAATGCCAGACCACCTGACCTGCCTTTTGAGAAATCTGTATGCAGGTCAGGAAGCAACAGTTAGAACTGGACATGAAACAACAGACTGGTTCCAAATAGGAAAAGGAGTACGTCAAGGCTGTATATTGTCACCCTGCTTATTTAACTTATATGCAGAGTACATCATGAGAAGCACTGGGCTGGAAGAAACACAAGCTGGAATCAAGATTGCTGGGAGAAATATCAATAACCTCAGATATGCAGATGACACCACCCTTATGGCAGAAAGTGAAGAGGAACTAAAAAGCCTCTTGATGAAAGTGAAAGTGGAGAGTGAAAAAGTTGGCTTAAAGCTCAACATTCAGAAAACGAAGATCATGGCATCTGGCCCCATCACTTCATGGGAAATAGATGGGGAAACAATGGAAACAGTGTCAGACTTTATTTTTCTGGGCTCCAAAATCACTGCAGATGGTGATTGCAGCCATGAAATTAGAAGACGCTTACTCCTTGGAAGGACAGTTATGACCAACCTAGATAGCATATTAAAAAGCAGAGACATTACTTTGCCAACAAAGGTCCGTCTAGTCAAGGCTATGGTTTTTCCAGTGGTCATGTATGGATGTGAGAGTTGGACTGTGAAGAAGGCTGAACGCTGAAGAATTGATGCTTTTGAACTGTGGTGTTGGAGAAGGCTCTTGAGAGTCCCTTGGACTGCACGGAGATCCAACCAGTCCATTCTGAAGGAGAGCAGCCCTGGGATTTCTTTGGAGGGAATGATGCTAAAGCTGAAACTCCAGTACTTTGGCCACCTCATGCGAAGAGCTGACTCATTGGAAAAGACTCTGATGCTGGGAGGGATTGGGGGCAGGAGGAGAAGGGGACGACAGAGGATGAGATGGCTGGATGGCATGACTGACTCAATGCACGTGAGTCTGAATGAACTCCAGGAGTTGGTGAGGGACAGGGAGGCCTGGCGTGCTGCGATTCATGGGGTTGCAAAGAGTCGGACACGACTGAGCGACTGAACTGGACTGATATATACGTATATATATAAAATCTTTCCAAAACACATGTGTTTATTCTTTTCCTGCACATTTTCTGGGCTAAATTATTAGTTCCCTAAAACTTTACATATTTAAACTTGGAGCAATTACTGTCTTTAAATTAGTAAAATAAATGTTCATATCACACTTTGCATGCATGTGTACATGCTCAGTTGTGTCTGAATCCTTGTGACCCCATGAACTGTATCCACCAGACTCCTCTGTTCATGGAATTTTCCAGGCAAGAACACTGGGGTAGGTTGACATTTCCTACTCCAGGGGATTTCCCCCACCCAGGGATCAAACTCGTATCTCCACCTCTTCTGTATTACAGGCAAATTCTTTACCACTGAGCTGCTAGGGAAACCCCTATCATACTTTAATTTCCCTTAGATATAATGGTTCCACTTGAACTTTTATATCATTTCAGCAATTCCTTTACCCTACCCAATGCAGGAGAATCTTCTGATTGGTTTCTGAATTCTGTGTTTCTATGACAAGAACATATCATTTGGACATTTTCTAAACAAACGTTGGTTTGCTGTTTTTGTTCTTGTTTCTGTTCCTTGTGACACTGGTTTTTTTTTTTTAATTGTTAATATATGAAGAAATTATACTTTGGACATACAGCAATTAATCTATTCCATCTTGCAGAATTGTTGTCACCTCTTGAGAAAACTAAGATCATGGCATCTGGTCCCATCACTTCATGGCAAATAGATGGGGAGACAATGGAAACAGTGTCAGACTTTATTTTGTTGGGCTCCAAAATCACTGCAAATGGTGACTGCAGCCATGAAATTAAGAGACACTTGCTCCTTGGAAGAAAAGCTATGACCAAACTAGACAACATATTAAAAAGCAGAGACGATACTTTGCCAACAAAGGTCCATCTAGTTAAAGGTATGGTTTTTCTAGTAGTCACGTATGGATGTGAAAGTTGGGCTATGAAGAAAGCTAAGTGCCGAGAACTGATGCTTTTGAACTGTGATGTTGGAGAAGACTATTGAGAGTCCCTTGGACTGCAAGGAAATCAAACCAGTCAATCCTAAAGGAAATTAATCCTGAGTATTCATTGGAAGGACTGGTGCTGAAGCTGAAACTCCAATACTTTGGCCACCTGATGCAAAGAGCTGACTCATTGGAAAAGACTCTGATGCTAGGGAAGATTGAAGGCAGGAGGATAAAGGGACAACAGAGGATGAGATGGTTTGATGGCATCACCGACTCAATGGACATGAGTTTAAGCAAGCTCTGGGAGTTGATGATGGACAGGGAAGCCTGTCATGCTGCAGTCCGTGGGGTCACAAAGAATCGGACACAGCTGAGTGACTGAACTGATCTTGTAGAATCAATTCTTTACCAGAAGTCAGATCTATTCAGGTCACTCTATTGTGGTCTTCCAAAGGACTTGTCAAGTAACTAAAAATATAGTATGAGTATATACACTGATAACAGCTACCAAAAAGTACAATCAAAACAAAAAAATTTTCATGAAAACACTGTCCTAAAGGAAGACTACCACCCACAGTAAAAAGAGGCCACAGGGGAAATGCTTTATCAGATCATTCTGCTATTAATAAAATGTCTGCTCTGTCTGAAGTTTTTATGCAAGAACCTCCCATGTAATATATCAAATTCATAGAAGGGTTCAAAATTCCATCATAGATACCCAAATTTGTCTTCTAAATTCCAAAAAGAAACATAGGGAGCCATCATTTTGGAAACATAGGAACAGGTCATTTGTGTGGCTAAGATCTGACAAAGCCAGGATGGTAATGTGATAGCGTCTGCTAAAACTTGAAATGAATGCTTGTCAAAATTCTCCACCAGGTGATCCATTTCATCCCAGTAAGGGCAAAATGACTGCAATATTAAACACTGATGGATAAAATATTTAACGATAACAAAATATAGCCTCATTCACAGCTAGCAGAATTCTGGGGGAAAGTGCAAAAGCAAAGCATAGACTGGAATAATGCTGAGAGAATATTTGAGCATTTTCTGAATTTTTTAAAATGACTTCTTTCTGGGTGATAAATATGCACAAATAACAGTATGCTTATTTTCTGGAAGGTTGAAATACTCCCTGTTAAAGCAACAGCGGCATAGCCTGTAGCTAAAAGACTGGATACCCTATTCTCAATGTAGAATATTCTAACTATTCTATCCAATAAGAAGGGACAATTTTAACAGCAGTTATTCATAAATTCTGCTCAAAAATATTCAATGTCTTCATTACTGTGAAACCTCTGGAATAGCAGAAGGCATTTTACTGGAATTGGTAAGTTATACAAATTAAGTTCTAATAGTGGGAGATCTTCAGAAAACCCCACAAGTATATTGCTAAACCAAGATCCTCAGAATAAACAATAGCAAGAGACTGTAAAGAGCTCATAATCAACATCATCAAGACGAGATTCTCCTAAATACTGGAAACCACTGATTGTTACACTCAACTTTGCACACTTTTATGTCTTATCCTTTTATTTGTATCTTTCTACTTACAAGTTTATATACTTCTGATTTACCTTTTTCCCCTTAAAATAAAATAAAATTGCTTACTTTAAAAATATTCTATGCAGATGGCACCACCCTTATGGCAGAAACTGAAGAGTAACTAAAGACCCTCTTCATGAAAGTGAAAGAGAAGAGTGAAAAAGCTGGCTTAAAACTCAACATTCTAAAAACTAAGATCATGACATCCAGTCCCATCACTTTGGGCTTCCCTCATAGCTCAGTCAGTAAAGAATCTGCCTGCAATGCAGGAGACCCCAGTTCGATTCCTGGGTTGGGAAGATTCCCTGGAGAAGGGATAGGCTCCAGTATTCTTGAGCTTCCCTTGTGGCTCAGCTGGTAAAGAATCCACCTGCAATGCGGGAGACCTGAGTTTGATCCCTGGGTTGGGAAGATTCTCTGGAGAAGAGAAAGGCTACCCAGTCCAGTATTCTGGCCTGGAGAATTCCATGGATTGTATGGTCCATGGAATTGCAAAGAGTTGGACATGACTGAGCAACTTTCACTCACTCACACACACTCCCATCACTTCATGGCAAATAGATGAACTTGAACAAACAATGGAAACAGTGACAGACTTTATTTTGGGGGGCTCCAAAATCACTGCAGATGGTGACTGCAGCCATGAAATTAAAAGACTTTTGCTCTTTGAAAGAAAAGCTATGACCAACCTAGACAGCATATTAAAAAGCAGAGACATTACTTTGCCAACAAAGACCCATCTAGTCAAAGCTATGGTTTTTCCAGTAGTCAGGCATGGATGTGAGAGATGGACTATAAAGAAAGCTGAATGCCAAAGAATTGATGCATTTGAACTGTGGTGTTGGAGAAGACTCTTGAGAGTCCATTGGACTGCAAGGAGATCCAACCAGTCCATTCTAAAGGAAATCAGTCCTGAATATTCATGGGAAGGACTGATGTTGAAGCTGAAACTCCAAAACAATACTTTGGCCACCTGATTTTCCTAATAACAAATTTCTTGCAGATAATGCAACTCTAGGGCATCAGAAGAAGAGGATAGGACATTTGGGGGATGCCAAAATGAATGTCTCAACAAAACCTTAAAAACAGTATACTTACATCTTCAAAAAAGTTATTCACTTTGTGCAGGAAGCACCTGTGTTCTTTATCCTATGTGAAAATCTAGGCTCTTTCATTGTCCACAGAGAACCAAAGCTTTTTATCCTGCAAGGCTCTTAGGCTACTCCAAGTGGATAACTCCCTAATATCTTCTGCTCGTCTTCAGATTTATATGTTATGAAGTCCTTTGTATAGAAATAATGACCAGTGGAACAGACCACAGAGTAGTTAGGCAACTCAAAAGGGGTCTGTAATTTGAATGTTCTAATAAGCAATATAGCACAAAATTAAGTTTAAATTCCTTATATAAACAAGTGGACAACATAGGAGTTTCTTTTACTAAGTTTCCCTTAGTAAAGGGAAAGATATGATCTGTGCCATGATTAGCTTATTTTGTCATATCTGAATTATTAATAACACAACTTATAAAATGTATCTGTATCTAAATGAAAATGAAAGTCAGGCTAGTTACTTAAGTAGACTCAGAGAATCATTGGGATCTGCATTCCTGAGCAAGCTAGAAAGATGTATTAATTCTAAAATGTCTTTCCATTTCATAGCTTTTTGTTTTTCTCAGAATTGTTTTTTAATGATATCTATTGTCCATAACCTTAAATGTTTGTATGTGGTCTCTATCCTGATAGATGACCCAAAAAACAGCTCAAAGAAGCAGAATATAATCATACTGATCAATAATCCAACCAAGAACCATACATGTACTAACAAACTTCACCTTAAAGGAGATCTGAAAATCAACCTCATCTTGAAGGAAATCAGCTACAGTGAGGAAGAGCTGAGTGATTCCCAATGGGCTTTATTCCAGTTGGTGGTGAAAGAAACAAAATGGAGAACTATGAATAAAAAATGTCCTGCACTGTAGGAAAAAATTCGAAATAAAATCAGTTGTTTGTTTCCATGGTAATAAGAGCAACCAGAACTCATTCTTAACTTTATCCATAAATAAGTGACAGCCTTTTAGTCATCATAAACATTTACCCATGGAGCCAGTTTTAAACGTGCTTAATCAACCAATGACAACTCACCTCTGTAAACATGGTTATGCAAGCCAACCAAACAGAAAAGCCCTTCTTTTCTGATAGGCAGCGCTTCAGGAAGAGACTCTTTCCACTGAACACAATTCTGAGAGCTAGCCAATCACCAGCGGTCTTACCTACCTACAGTCATGTTAAGTCATCCATGTCTCTGAACTTCAATGACATTAAGTATTGAACTCTTTTCACTTTTCACTTTCATGCATTGGAGAAGGAAATGGCAACCCACTCCAGTGTTCTTGCCTGGAGAATCCCAGGGACAGGGGAGCCTGGTGGGTTGCCGTCTCTGTGGTCGCACAGAGTCAGACACGACTGAAGTGACTTAGCAGCAGTAGCAGCAGCAGCCAATCACCAGCGGTCTTACCTATCTACAGTAATGTTAAGTCATCCATGTCTCTGAACTTCAACGACATTAATTATTGAACTCTGTGCTTCCCAAGGAGAAAGCGATGGCACCCCACTCCAGTACTCTTGCCTGGAAAATCCCATGGACGGAGGAGCCTGGTAGGCTGCAGTCCATGGGGTCGCTAAGAGTCGGACACGACTGAGCGACTTCACTTTCACTTTTCACTTTCGTGCATTGGAGAAGGAAATGGCAACCCACTCCAGTATTCTTGCCTAGAGAATCCCAGGGACGGGGGAGCCTGGTGGTCTGCTGTCTATGGGGTCTCACAGAGTCGGACATGACTGAAGCGACTTAGCAGCAGCAGCATGCTTCCCAAGGGCTTCCCTGGTGGCTCAGATGGTAAAGAATCCATCTGCAATGCAGGAGACCTGAGTTTAATCCCTGAGTCAGGAAGATCCCCTGGAGAAGGCAATGGCTACCCACTCCAGTATTCTTGCCTGGGAAGTCCCCTGGACAGAAGAGCCTGGTGGGCTACAGTCCATGGGGTCACAAAGAGTCAGACACAACTGAACAACTAAACACACATACTTCCCAGACACACTGTATAAGATTGCATTCTGCTCTGCTTACCCCAAATCCCCCACCTGAAAATAAGCAGTAAGCTCAGCTGTGTATATATGTGCACCTATTTCAAGTGTTGAATGATTTCTTTATTCTTTACAGTTTAGTGGTTATATGGGTTTATGTATATTTGTCCAGACTCTATACAAACATTTATTATTTTTATTTGTTGTTATTTACTCTCTAAGTCATGTCCAATTCTTGTGTGACCCCAGGGACTGCAGCCTGCCAGGCTCCTTTGTCCATGGGGCTTCCCAGGCAAGAAGACAGGAATGGGTTGCCATTTCCTTCTCCAGGGGATCCTCCCACTCCAAGAATCAAACCCGTGTCTCCTGCACTGCAGGTGGACTCTTTACCACTGAACCATTGGG
Organism: Bos mutus; assembly: GCF_027580195.1. NCBI lineage: Eukaryota > Metazoa > Chordata > Mammalia > Artiodactyla > Bovidae > Bos > Bos mutus. The sequence continues at coordinate 17,928,680 of NC_091625.1, forward strand.
GAAGGCCCTGAACCTGAATACACTGAATTAAAAACACAAGTGAGAATAAAAGAGAACAGAACACCTCTGGTAAGTGATAGAAGAAACTGAATGCAGAACGCTGGCATTGCTAGTAAATATGGATCTGAGGCACAGTTCAGTGTAAGAACTCCCTATATAGTGCACAATCATATCCCCACTTTTGTATCAGTAATTCTAGCAAAGGTTGGTTTAGCCAAGCAACAACAAGCTGTATAAGATAGAAGCAAGATCCCCAAAGAACAGAGTGTGGACAGCTCAGTCCCATAGGAAACTGCAGATGCTGTCTTGTCCAAGGCGGCTGCAAAACTAAGTCTGTGCAGAAGTTGCGTGCCTCAGGAGCCTACCTTTACTTTTGCTCCCTTTTCCTTGATCTTTTTCCTCTCTCTTGTTCCCAACTCTCTCCTATGGGAATGTTGCATCAGTTTGCATGTGGGGATAATGCCTGCAAGGAAGTGCTTGAGAAGCAGTTGGATTGTCCAAGCCCCTAATGACAGGATTTGTTTTCTCATCGAGGTGGTGGAGTGCTGATCCTGAAGCAGCAAAGGGAGCAATTAACACCATGAACCCACCTCCAGCTCTTTTGCGGTTGGGGAGATTTAGAAAAATCAGTGAGCATATAAGAGATCCAGGTTTCCTTAGAGAAAGTAGATGAAGGTCCCATTCAGAGAAATGTTTAAGGATTAGGGTGGCCAAGAATGTATTAAAAGTACTCAGGAGAGAGGGAAGGGCAATTGCCCAAGAGCAGAGGAAGCCCATGGCCACAGCAAAGAAAGAATTAGTGTAGCCTTTTATCCAGAACTCTTATCCTGGGCACTAAATCCAAAGTAAGGATAGATATGAATTATTGTCTTTATCTCACTACTAAATGGTGGGAAAAGTGGATCAAGAGATTTGGGATATACTGTTAGGATCTCAAGATGACTTTTGGAATGTTGTAAAAGCAGTCCCTATGAACTTACAAAGATCATGACCCCAAGTTTAGAGTTTCAATTTTCTTTACACATGGTGAATTTAAAAACTTTCTTTGCACTCTACTTGTAGACAGTGATTTTCTCCTTCATTTGACAGGTTTTTGAGATGATGGAAAGGGTCATTAGATGTAATTTAACAGAAGGTCTTAATTTTTCCCCTTCATCTCCTAAAAAGATAAGAATATAGCTGTAGGATTTTTTTTTTTTTTCTTCATCCAAACAGAAAGAGACCTAACGCATTGGGATGGTGCAACTTACTAACTCTTGCTCAGTAAGGCAAAAGCCATTACCTGCAAATCTTCTCTATAAGGCAAATGTTACCTGGAAGTTGAGACTTGCGATCCTGAGAGTCAGGCAGAGCACCCAACCATTCCAGCTTTCATTTTCTGTCTATAAAATAAGGGCATTGGGTTAATTATCTCTAAAAATCCTTTCAACTCTAAAATCTTCTAATTCAATAATTCCATCTCTGTGACAGTTTGCTCCAGCAAAATGGAGGCAACTACCCAACATGGTAAGAGAGAAATCTCAAACCTGGTTTTAACTTTTTCCAATAAAAGCTGCTAGCTGGTTATTACAGATGACTTTAATTCATAGAAATTTAGAATTAGAGTAGAACCATCACTAGTCTAGTGCTTTCTTAGTCCAAGACTAAGTTAATAGCTTGCCTAAGGGAAAACAGTGGTTAGTGGTGCCACTCAGCTGTTCCCTCATAGGGGATTGTATTTAAAACTTGCTTCTGATATAAATATTTGTTGAACTAAATGAAACCACTTTCTGAAAAGCTTGTGCACTTTTGATATAGCTTTATATTTCACAGGGATTTAAATAGAAAACACGATTTTAATTTGGAGACTCAAAGACGCTTCATCACAGTGGCAGTATATTTTGCATGCATAATTGCATTCAAGCACCTATAGTGATTTCTGCAAGTTTATTTCCTATCATACCTCCTATAGAAGATCATGCTTGGGCGAAAAAAGGACTGCTAACGTTCACTGTCTTTCTCTGTTTCAAATGGGATTTTGGTAGGAGATCTTACTGGGGAAGAGCTTTGGGCCATAACACAATAATGCTTATAAATTTTTTTTTAACCTGAAAGTATTGATTAAAAGACTATTCTGATTTTGTAACTCTCTAAAATATTTAGATTTTTAGGCAACTGTGAAATTCTTTTTAATGTATCTACTGAAATATAAATTGTGCAAAGCAAAGAAACAATCTCCTCAAAGCATGATCACATCCAGGAAGAACCATCTGAATCTTTTCCTTTAAGATTTCCTGTGTTTGTTCTCAGTAGGATTTAAATTGTGTTAGTCTCACAGGTTGCTCTATCTAGGACACTGTTTGGAGTAGTAAGTTCAGAGTTTCAATTTTGTTTTTGACCAAAAAAAGGGCATTTGACTGATGGCCTTTGATAATCAGGGTAGAAAAGACTGGCCACACTGAAGAACAAAACGCAAAGCGCTCCTATATGAAAACATTCTCAAAGCGAACCTGTAACGAGGCAGGGTAGGTATAAATCAATTAAACACTGTGTGAAGTTTAGCTTTGAGGAGTAAGAATAAGTAATTCCACTGTCAGTGGTTGTATGGATTTCGCAGGGCACAATAACAGCACATCTAAGGAGACGTCCCTTACACTGTGGTATCTAAAATGTACACAGTGCAACACAAACTTTCACTGCAATTTTCCTAACAGATAGGCACATAACTATCTTTGGGAAAAGTCTTTTTTTTTTTTCAGTCCAAAGAAATATGCTATACAGATTCTATTAGTTTGAGAATCCCAAGTCATTATTTTAACGATTTCCATCTCCCTGTTTGTGTGTATGTGTGTGTCTTGTAATCACAAAATCTACATATTACCTCAAGAGAATTTTTCAAATAAGTTAAATAACATAATAATTAATTTGTAATTAACTGTGAAGACACAGTAAATATTTAACCCAAATTATATTTTAAATAGTACTTTAAAACAGTTCCCTGAAATAACCACTATTGAGTTAATGAAACTAAATCTATATATTAATATCTCAAGGGCATAAAACAACATTTCATATCCTTATTTTAGCTTTCACCATGTGTAAACCATGGTAATGCATGGATTATGTTAAGAAAAGAATAATATTTATGTAACACCATTTTTCAAAAAAAAAAGAGATAAGTCTGAACTCTATCATTTTGACCAAAAAAAAATTGTTTTCAAGACTCTCCTCTTCGAGTCAGCAGAGAGTTAAATAAGTAGCAATTATTGGTGGCTAATATTTAAATTTCTATTTGAAAATTCTACTTTGCCTTAATATTAGTACTCAATACTAGAGACATAACTCTAAAATTCACTTTGCACAGTTTTACATTTATTTAATGAAACTTAATGATATCTTAGAGAGGAGGAAAAAGCAATGATATTCTGTGTTGTATTCTGTCTTGCCTTTAAAGTTATCAGTATCCTATCAAGCTAGTCAAAGCAAAATTGAAACTTTACTAGGCATTTTCTCTTACTAACAAAAGCAGTTGCTTAGTGTTTTCATTTAAATGTGAAACAAATCAATAATGCAATGTAGGAAAATTGAAGAACACTTTCACAAAGACCACAGACTTTTAAATAATGAAAACACAGTCTTGAGAGTCTTATGAACCAGTATCCATGATGCCAGGGCATGTGTCTATTGTCAAACCCTTGGAGATCATTGCTTCATCGTCATACATAATGCTTAAGAAATGTTAAACAAGTCTAAGTTTCCCCAGGCTTTTCAAAGACTTCAGTATTCTAATGAAAAATTTTAAATCCCAAGAATATAATATCCTATGTAGCATTTTCCACATATACTTGAATATGGAACTTTTGTTTTAACAGAGTCCTTCCTGGAACAGCATTTCTCAGAGCATCTTTAGAAAAGGATGCCATTAAAAAAAAAAAAAAAGCTCTTACACAGTTAAGAAGAGCAAAGCCTGTGGAATTAAGAACTCATAGTTCTGTAAAAGGGATTTTTTTCTCAAACTGTGGATGGTGTCAAATGCATGAATGCAATTAACATTCAATTTGTAGTATAAGTCCTACAGAGAACTTAAGGCAGAAGACTTAATTTCAGTCAATTTATCCCTGATGAATCGAAAGACAAAGTAAGCTGTTGAATTTGTTATTATAGAATAATATTGTGCCCAAAAGCCAAGCATCTTGAGACTTTTTACTATGATTTACTGGACAAAAACCTAAGTTATATTGAAATACCAATCTTCCAGAGATAAGGCCAATTTCTAAATGCACCAGCAGTTGATATAAAATCATGCTAAAACCCAGCTTATGAGGAAGTTAAACACGTACAGTTTGATTATAAATCCATAAAGAACAAAGGTTGAGTTTATATACTCTACTCATAAAGATATAAGTATCACCAAGGGACAACTTCCGACTCTGGTGTCATGAAGAAACTAGCAAATCTTTCCCCCCACCAAACAAAGAACAAAACTACAAAATGAAATAAAAATAATTTCAGGGATCTAAAAATTGATCAAGGCAAGCAACAATAAGAAGTTTAAAAGTAAGCTAACATAACTCCAACTAAGAATAATAGGAGTCTGTAGACTTCTTGGCTGGAGCTGCTCCCACCATCCAGAACAGACCATATTCTAGGCCATAAGACAAATTTCTATAAACGTAAAAGGATTGAAACCATGCAAAGTATGTTCTCTAACCAAATGGAATTAATTTAAAAATCAAAAGTAGTCATAAACAAAAAGGGAATTGGCAAATATAACTGGAACTTTAACAGTATGCTGCTACTGCTGCTAAGTTGCTTCAGTCGTGTCCAACTCTGTGTGACCCCATAGACAGCAGCCCACCAGGCTCCTCTGTTCCTGGGATTCTCAAGGCAAGAACACTGGAGTGGGTTGCCATTTCCTTCTCTGATATAATCATGAATCAAAGAGGAAAGTAAGATGCAAGTAAGAAAATATTTTGAACTGAATGAAAACAAAAATTAACATGTCAAAATCTATTATTGCTTGCATGGCAATTTAGAGCTTTAAGAATTTGTATTAGGAAGAAAGAAAACTCCAAAATCAATTATTGAAGATTTCACTTAAAAAAAAATAGGAAAAACAAAGCAAATGGAACATGAACTAGAAAAAGATAAATGAAAGGTTAGAGGATAAAAGAATAAAATAGGAAAAACAGTGAAAATACAATAAAATATAAAGTTGGTTTCATAAGATAAAACAAAATGTGATATTAGGGAATTACAAGTTAAAACAATGAAATACTACTGCATACCTATTACAATGGCTAAAATCCAAACCACTGACAATACCAAATGCTAACAAGGATGAGAAGCAGTAGGAATTCTCATTCATAACTGGTGAGAATGTAAAATGTAAATTTGCATGCAACTTTGGAAGTCATTTTGGTATTTTCTTACAATGCTCAATCTAGTCTTACTACATATATGATGTAGCATTCACACTCCTAGGTATTTATCCAAATAAGTTGAAAAATGATGTGTACACAAAAGCCTGCAAACCCATGTTTATTGAAGCCTTATTAAAGTTGACAAAAACTGGAAGCAACCAAGAAACTCTTCAATAGGTGATTGAATAAACAAAACCTGGTATAGTCATACAATAAATTATTATTCAGCAATATATAAAATGGGCTATCAAACAACAAAAAGACATGGAAGAGTTTTAAATAGTTATTGCTAAAAGAACAAAAGTAGTATGAAAATGCTGCCCATCAAGTGATTCCAATAATATGATATTCTGGAAAGGGCAAAGCCATAGTGCTGTTCAGAGTAATTCTCTGATAGCATATGCATAACATGATACATTTGTCAAAAACCATAGAACTATATGACACAGAGTGAATTCTATGTAAACTATGGACTTCTGTTAATACTAATATATCAATATTAGTTCATCATCTAGTCCAGACACTGTGAAGAACAGTATGGATTTTTCTCAAAACACTAAAAATAGAACTACCATATGACCCAGCAATTCTACTCCTGGGTATATAACCAAACAAAAGAAAGAACTAATTTAGAAAGTATATGTCCTCCAATGTTCACAGCAATATTATTTACAGTCACCAAGATATGGAAGCAACTTTAATGTCTCTCAACAGATGAATGGATAAAGAAGTAATTGTGTGTATATATGTGTGTATATATATCTGCTGCTAAGTAGCTTCAGTTGTATCCGACTCTGTGCGACCCCATAGACGGCAGCCCACCAAGCTCCCCCGCCCCTGGAATTCTCCAGGCAAGAACACTGGAGTGGCTTGCCATTTCCTTCTCCAATGCACGAAAGTGAAAAGTGAAAGTGAAGTTGCTCAGTCATGTCCGACTCTTAGCGACCCCATGGACTGCAGCCTACTAGGCTCCTCCATCCATGGGATTTCACAGGCAAGAGTACTGGAGTGGGGTGCCATTGCCTTTTCCAGTATATATATCTACATATATATATATATAGCTTCACAGGTGGCACTAGTGGTAAAAAATAACCTGCATGCCAATGCAGGAGACATAGGAGATATAGGTTTGATCTCTGGGTCTAAAAGACCCCTGGAGGAGGACATGGCAACCTACTCCAGTATTCTTGCCTAGAGAATCCCCATGGAAGAGGAGCCTGGAGGGCTACAATCCATAGGGTAGAAAAGAGTTCAGTGAGATGGAAATGACTGAGCATTCATGCATGTATATGTGTGTGTGTGTGTGTGTGTGTGTGTGTATATACACACAACTATTAAGACAGAAAGAAATTTTGCCATTTGCAATATCACAGATGGACCTGGAAGCTATTATGCTTAGTGAAATAAGTCTTATAGAGAAAGGCAAATACTGTGTTTTCATTTATATGTGGAATCTAAAAAATAAATAAATGGAGGTAATAAAACAACAGACACTCAGATACAGAGGACAAGCTAGTGGTTACCAAGAGGACAGGGTTTCTGGGGAGGAGAAATGTAGGGATAGGGGATTAAAGCTACAAACTACTAGGTGTAAATAAATAAGATACAAAGATATAATGTAGCCCACATGGATTATAGTAATATTTTATAATAACTTTCAGTTCAGTTCAGTTCAGTCGCTCAGTTATGTCCGACACGGCGACCCCATGAATTGTAGCACGCCAGACCTCCCTGACCATCACCAACTCTCGGAGTTCACTCAGACTCACGTCCATTGAGTCGGTGATGCCATCCAGCCATCTCATCCTCTGTCATCCCCTTCTCCTCCTGCCCCCAATCCCTCCCAGCATCAGGGTCTTTTCCAATAAGTCAACTCTTCTCATGAGGTGGCCAAAGTACTGGAGTTTCAGCTTCAGCATCAGTCCTTCCAAAGAACACCTAGGTTATGATCTCCTTTAAAATGGACTGGTTGGATCTCCTTGTAGTCCAAAGGACTCTCAAGAGTCTTCTCCAACACCACAGTTCAAAAGCATCAATTCTTCGGTGTTCAGCTTTCTTCACAGTCCAACTCTCACATCCGTACATGACCACTGGAAAGACCATTGCCTTGACTAAGTGGACCTTTGTTGGCAAAATAATGTCTTTGCTTTTCAATATGCTATCTAGGTTGGTCATAACTTTCCTTCCAAGGAGTAAGCGTCTTTTAATTTCATGGCTGCAATCACCATTTGCAGTGATTTTGAAGCCCAGAAAAATAAAGTCTGACACTGTTTCCCCATCTACATATTTCCCCATCTGAAGTGATGGGACCAGATGCCATGATCTTAGTTTTCTGAATGTTGAGCTTTAAGCCAAATTTTCACTCTTCTCTTTCACTTTCATCAAGAAGCTTTTTAGTGTCTCTTCACTTTCTGCCATATGGGTGGTGTCATCTCCACATCTGAAGTTATTGATATTTCTCCCGGCAATCTTGATTCCAGCTTGTGCTTCTTTTCCAGCGGAGCGTTTCTCATGATATTCTCTGCATATAAGTTAAATAAGCAGGGTGACAATATACAGCTTTGATGTACTCCTTTTCCTATTTGGAACCAGTCTGTTGTTCCATGGCCAGTTCTAACTGTTGCTTCTGAACCTGCATACACGTTTCTCAAGATACAGGTCAGGTGGTCTGATATTCCCATCTCCTTGAGAATTTTCCACAGTTTATTGTGATCCACACAGTCAAAGGTTTTGGCATAGTCAATAAAGCAGAAATAGATGGTTTTCTGGAAATTTCTTGCTTTTTCGATGATCCAGAGGATGCTGCTAATTTGATCTCTGGTTCCTCTGCCTTTTCTTTTTTTTATTTTATTTTTTTATTTTTAAACTTTACATAATTGTATTAGTTTTGCCAAATATCAAAATGAATCCACCACAGGCATACATGTGTTCCCCATCCTGAACCCTCCTCCCTCCTCCCTCCCGACACCATCCCTCTGGGTTGTCCCAGTGCACCAGCCCCAAGCATCCAGTATCGCGCATCGAACCTGGACTGGGAACTCGTTTCTTACATGATATTCTACATGTTTCAATGTCACTCTCCCAAATCTTCCCACCCTCTCCCTCTCCCACAGAGTCCGTAAGACTGTTCTATACATCAGTGTCTCTTTTGCTGTCTCGTACACCAGGTTATTGTTACCATCTTTCTAAATTCCATATATATGCGTTAGTATACTGTATTTCTGTTTTTCCTTCTGGCTTACTTCACTCTGTATAATAGGCTCCAGTTTCATCCACCTCATTAGAACTGACTAAAACCAAGTTGAACATCTAGAAGTTCACAGTTCACGTATTGCTAAAGCCTGGCTTGGAGAATTTTGAGCATTCTTTACTAGAATGTGAGATAAGTGCACTCATGCACTGAGCATTCTTGGGCATTGCCTTTCTTTGGGATTGGAATGAAAACTGACCTTTTCCAGTCCTGTGGCCACTGCTGAGTTTTCCAAATTTCCTGGCATATTGAGTGTGCCACTTTCACAGCATCATCTTCCAGGATTTGAAATAGCTCAACTGGAATTTCATCACCTCCACTAGCTTTGTTCATAGTGATGCTTTCTAAGGCCCCTTGGCTTCACATTCCAGGATGTCTGGCTCTAGGTGAGTGATCACACCATTGTGATTATCTGGGTCATGAAGATCTTTTTTGTACAGTTCTTCTGTGTATTCTTGCCACCTCTTTTTAATATCTTCTGCTTCTGTTAGGTCCCTACCATTTCTGTCCTTTATCGAGCCCATCTTTGCATGACATGTCCCCTTGGTATCTCTAATTTTCTTGAAGAGACCTCTAGTCTTTCCCATTCTGTTTTTTCCTCTATTTCTTTGCATTGACCGCTGAGTAAGGCTTTCTTATCTCTTCTTGCTATTCTTTGGAACTCTGCATTCAGATGCTTATATCTTTCCTTTTCTCCTTTGCTTTTCACTTCTCTTCTTTTCACAGCTATTTTTAAGGCCTCCCAGACAGCCATTTTGCTTTTTTGCATTTCTTTTCCATGGGCATGGTCATGATCCCTGTCTCCTGTACAATGCCACGAACCTCCATCCGTAGTTCATCAGGCACTCTGTCTATCAGATCTAGGCCCTTAAATCTATTTCTCACTTCCACTATATAATCATAAGGGATTTGATTCAGGTCATACCTGAATGGTCTAGTGGTTTTCCCTACCTTCTTCAATTTAAGTCTGAATTTGGCAATAAGGAGTTCATGATCTGAGCCACAGTCAGTTCTTAGTCTTGTTTTTGCTGACTGTATAGAGCTTCTCCATCTTTGGCTGCAAAGAATATAATCAGTCTGATTTCGGTGTTGACCATCTGGTGATGTCCATGTGTAGAGTCTTTTCTTGTGTTATTGGAAGAAGGTGCTTGCTATGACCTGTGCGTTCTCTTGGCAAAACTCTATTAGCCTTTGCCCTGCTTCATTCTGTATTCCAAGGCCAAATTTGCCTGTTACTCCAGGTGTTTCTTGACTTCCTACTTTTGCGTTCCAGTCCCCTATCTTTTTTTGGGTTTTAGTTCTAAAAGGTTTTGTAGGTCTTCATAGAACTGTTCAACTTCAGCTTCTTTAGCGTTACTGGTTGGGGCATAGACTTGGATTACTGTGATATTGAGTGGTTTGCCTTGGAAATGAACAGAGATCATTCTGTCATTTTTGAGATTGTATCCAAGTACTGCATTCAGACTCTTTTGTTGACCATGATGGCTACTCCATTTCTTCTAAAGGATTCCTGCCCACAGTAGTAGATATAATGTTCATGAGTTAAATTCACCCATTCCAGTCCATTTTAGTTCGCTGAAAGATGGAGTATAATTTATAAAATATTGTTACTATACTGTATATTTAGCGATTTCTCTGGTCAGCCCTGCCTTCCCCTCAGCTCCGTGATCATAGCTAAACAGGCCCTTCGAGCCTCAAGAGGACCAAAGTACAAGGCTGTTTTTCCCTGACCCAGACATTGGAGCAGGGCTTCCTGTTGGCCTGGCCCCTCTCACCTCCCATTCCTGCTGTGGGCTTGGGGCTCCAGAAGGACTTCGTGCTGGCTTAGCCCAGGGGAAAGGCAATAAAGAACCTGTGTGCGAAAAAATAAAAATAAAAATAAATAAATAAAATTAATAATAATATTATGAAACAACAACAACAAAAAAATAGTGTACCATTTGACTGCAAAATATTAATAATGGGGAAAATTTGGAGTGGCAGAGAGATATAGGAACTCTGTAATATCTGTTTACTTTTTCTCTAAATCCCAAAATGCTCTAAAATGAATGTCTATTAGTTAAAAATTAAATATAAAAAAAAATCCACTGGCTTTTCCTTCTATCCACAGCAAAAGGAAGAAAAAAAGGATTATAAATCATGATCAAGTGCATTTCATCCAAGTAATGAGTAATCAAACTTAGTTCAAAGGATTTGGATACAGACAGGAACAAAACTCCCAAGATTTACAGGGCTCTTTCTCTTCATCTCCCTGTTTCCAATGGTCTGACCTGCCAATTTTAGCAACCTTAGCAACCCCAAATTGCTATCTAACTTTCTATTGCCCAGATTCAATTTCTTTTATCCATTTAGACCAATGTTCTCTTCTTGGGCTTCACAGCCCACAAAATGGTTTTAAAACTGTGTGCAGGAAGAAAGCCAGTTCTATTTGTATGTTTCCCCTTTCTCCATTTTCTGAACCATGTATTGGGTGTATCCAGTCTCTTTAATTAGCTGTTGCTTCTATTCTGAATGTTTTTATAGTTGTTTGTAGCAATCCTGATTGTAGCCACTCCATCATGACCCAACTCAGATATCTCTATAAATGCATTTTATGGGATCACTCTTTCTACCAAGTTGATAATAGATTGGATTGTATATACCAAATAAAAAGAGATAAAGTTATGTTGTAATTGTTCAGGTAAGACTTAAAAACAGATCTAGTATAATGGTGATAGTGCAGAAGAAGAAAAACAAACACTTGTGGAATATGTAGTAAATAATATTGATATCATTTGAAAGTTGATTATACATGGCAATAAAATGAGAGGGTTTAAAGTATAGCACAGTGTTCTGGTTTGTGCCACATGATGGATAAGGATGCCTTTCATACTAGAAACAGAGCAGATTTACAATGGCAATAACACTGAGAGTTTCTTTACTTTTCACTCTAAGTATTTAATTTCAGTGAAGATTTTTTCATCCTGCATTCTGTGTGTCACATGAGGGTGTTTTATAAATATGTCTAATTTTTCTTTTTTCTCATTTAGATGGGACATGTCTGAACTAGGGCAATAAAAGTAGGATTAGTATAGTAGGGAAAACACAGGAGAGATTAAAGGGGCAGAGTCAACCAAAATTAGTAACTAACCATATCTAAAGGATTAGGACAAAAGCTTCCCCAGTGGCTCAGCTGTAAAGAAAAAAATTGCAGAAAATACATGAGAACCAAGAGACATGGGTTCAATCCCTGGGTCGAGAAGATTCCCTGGAAGAGGAAATGGTAACCCACTCCAGTATTTTTGCCAGGAAAATCCCATGGACAGAGGAGCTTTGTGGGCTACAGTCCATGGGGTTGCACAGTCAGGCACGAATGACCAAGCAAGCACATAAAAGATTAGGATAAAAAGACAATAAAATAACTCTTCAGTTTATAGCATAAGCAGGTGGATCAATGAAGAGAATCATTGATCAAGATACAAATTTTATGAGGAGAAATTATGTGTGTGGCGTGGTGCAGGGGTGGGGGACAAGTAAAAAGTTTTGTTTTGGGTATAGTAAGTGTGTGAGATGCCCAGATGTAGATGAAAGGTAAACTCCAGAAGTATCCTCCTGAAGTTGATAAAGGAAATATGAGCTAATAAAAAGACTGGAAGTCAGCATGTATAGTCATCCATAAATACAAATAATGTGAAACAAGTACGGGGTTAAAACAGAGAAGATTTCTAAGTGAAATCTTGAGAAATACCATCATTTAAGAGATTAGGTGTGGAAATGAACTGAACTCTGAAAATCATAGAAGGCTTGAGAAGGCGTAGTTAGAAAGGGAAGGGGAAAAAAAGCAGAGAAGATTGTCATATCCCATTGATTCAGAATTTTATAGTTTGCAATTTCCTTTTTTTCCCCTGCTGCTATGAAAACTGTAGGCTTTTTGGCATTCATACATCTTTTCTGTTGGAAGTAAAAATTTGTATGAGCCAAATTCTTCTTTGATTTTTGTCTTTTTAAAAAAATGTTAATTAAATACTTTAAAATCAGTAAATGTCTTATGTATAGCAGCAATTAGATATCTCCTTATTGTTTCTGCATCACTGAAATAAAAATATTATTTCAGTTGAAATTTCAGAATCTACAGAAAACATTCCTACATGACTATAACATTGTGCTTTTGAATATATTTGCTATGGAGTAAAATTTTCAAATTACAAAATACAGTTTTTCATAGGCTACCTCTCATATATTCCCTTTGCCAATAAAATTAATAGTTCCATATTTAACCCAATCAATATAGAATTTCTCAGAATATTATTCTTGAAACATGTATTTTCAATATAACCTGCTTATCTCAAATGGCTACTATTTTACTTAAAACAAAGCCTTCCCTGTATTTCTTGGTCCCACTCTGAACTCACTCATAATCCATTTCTTCAAGCCCAATAATACACACACACATGAGAAGTCATATGCAGATGTATATGCATCTCACCGTGGGACCAGAGCCAGGCAGCAGTGTTTGGATCATAAGACAGACTATACAGTTCTTTACTTCATGGCCCTTTGTTTCAACAGCAATTTTTCCTCGCTAAGAAGGCTGTTTCTTTTCTCATGGTTGGCCCCGCTCTAAGCTCCATGGCCAGCGATGAATCCTAAAGTGCTGGACTGACAGAGAGGAAGGAACATGTTGGGATTTTCTGTACAGGTGCCTGAAATTAGACTGTTCATCACTCGCTTAATTAGTGACATCCATTTCGTCCTCTTCCTCTACACTTAATGCTTTAATTTTATATCGAGTTACTATATTTGGTGAATAAAGTCAAATTTTAAATGGAAGATTTTTTTTAGTGTGATCTTATCAGCCTTGCTTCCTCAAGTTACCCCTTGGAATATTTGATATTGTTTTTGATGTCTGACTTTGCCAAATGGGTATTTTCTATTAATAGTTAAGATTTTAACAATAAATTGAAGAAAGTAGGGAAAACCACTAGACCATTCAGGTATGACCTAAATCAAATCCCTTATGATTATACAGTGGAAGTGAGAAATAGATTTAAGGGACTAGATCTGATAGAGTGCCTGATGAACTATGGACGGAGGTTCGTGGCATTGTACAGGAGACAGGGATCATGACCATGCCCATGGAAAAGAAATGCAAAAAAGCAAAATGGCTGTCTGGGGAGGCCTTACAAATAGCTGTGAAAAGAAGAGAAGCAAAAAGCAAAGGAGAAAAGGAAAGATATAAGCATCTGAATGCAGAGTTCCAAAGAATAGCAAGAACAGATAAGAAAGCCTTCTTCAGCAATCAATGCAAAGAATTAGAGGAAAACAACAGAATGGGAAAGACTAGAGGTCTCTTCAAGAAAGGGGAGCGCATGTATACCTGTGGCAGATTCATTTTGATATTTGGCAAAACTAATACAATTATGTAAAGTTTAAAAATAAAATAAAATTAAAAAAATAAAATAAATGCAAAACGTTGTACACTATGCAAAAAAAATAAATTAAAAAATAAATATATATATAAAAAAGAAAATTAGAGATACCAAGGAACATTTCATGCACAGATGGGCTTGATAAAGGACAGAAATGGTATGGACCTAACGGAAGCAAAAGATATTAAAAAGAGATGTCAAGAATACACAGAAAAACTGTACAAAAAAGATCTTCACAACCCAGATAATCACAGTGGTGTGATCACTGACCTAGAGCCAGACATCCTGGAATGTGAAGTCAAGTGGGCCTTAGAAAGCATCGGTATGAACAAAGCTAGTGGAGGTGATGAAATGCCAGTTGAGCTATTTCAAATCCTGGAAGATGATGCTGTGAAAGTGATGCACTCAATATGCCAGCAAATTTGGAAAACCCAGCAGTGGCCACAGGACTGGAAAAGGTCGGTTTTCATTCCAATCCCAAAGAAAGGCATTGCCCAAGAATGCTCAAACTACTGCACAATTGCACTTATCTCACACGCTAGTGAAGTAATACTCAAAATTTTCCAAGCCAGGCTTCAGCAATATGTGAACAGTGAACTTCCAGATGTTCAAGCTGGTTTTAGAAAAGGCAGAGGAACCAGAGATCAAATTGCCAACATCCGCTGGATCATCGAAAAAGCAAGAGAGTTCCAGAAAAACATCTATTTCTGCTTTATTGACTATGCCAAAGCCTTGACTGTGTGGATCACAATAAGCTGTGGAGGATTCTGAAAGAGATGTGAATACCAGACCACCTGATCTGCCTCTTGAGAAATTTGTATGCAGGTCAGGAAGCAACAGTTAGAACTGGACATGGAACAACAGACTGGTTCCAAATAGGAAAAGGAGTACGTCAAGGCAGTATATTGTCACCCTGTTTATTTAACTTATATGCAGAGTACATCATGAGAAACTCTGGACTGGAAGAAACACAAGCTGGAATATAGATTGCCAGGGAAATATCAATCACCTCAGATATGCAGATGACACCACCCTTATGGCAGAAAGTGAAGAGGAACTAAAAAGCCTATTGATGAAAGTGAAAGAGAAGAGTGAAAAAGTTGGCTTAAAGCTCAACATTCAGAAAACTAAGATCATGGCATCTGGTCCCATTACTTCATGGCAAATAGATGGGGAAACAGTGGAAACAGTGTCAGACTTTATTTTGGGGGGCTCCAAAATCACTGCAGATGGTGACTGCAGCCATGAAATTAAAAGACGCTTGCTCCTTGGAAGGAAAATTATGACCAACCTAGACAGCATATTCAAAAGCAGAGACATTGTTTGCCAACAAAGTCCGTCTACTCAAGGCTATATTTTTTCCAGTGGTCATGTATGGATGTGAGAGTTGGACTATAAAGAAAGCTGAGCAGTGAAGAATTGATGCTTTTGAACTGTGGTGTTGGAGAAGACTTTTGAGAGTCCCTTGGACAGCAAGGAGATCCAACCAGTCCATCCTAAAGGAGATCAGTCCTGGGTTTTCTTTGGAAGGACTGTTAATGAAGCTGAAACTCCAATACTTTGGCCACCTCATGTGAAGAGCTGACTTTTTGGAAAAGACCGTGATGGTGGGAAAGATTAAGGGCAGGCGGATAAGGGGACGACAGAGGATCAGATGGTTGGACAGCATCACCGACTGAATGGACATGAGTTTGAGTGAACTCCAGGAGTTGGTGATGGACAGGGAGGCCTGGCGTGCTGCAGTTCATGGGGTCGCAGAGAGTCGGACACGACTGAGTGACTGAACTGAAATGAACTCAATGAAAACCCACTGTGTAGTACAGGAAACTCTACTCAGTGCTCTGTGGAGACCTATATGGGAAGGAAATTCAAGACAGAATATATACATATATATATATATAGAGAGAGAGAGAGAGAGCTGATTTTCTTTGCTGTACAGGAGAACATGGCACATCAGTGTAAAGCAGCTATGCCCCAACTTTAATTTTAAAAAAATTAAAAATAAATAAATATAGAACAAGTTTACTTAGTGAGAAAAGAGTATTTTGTCCTGCTCACCTGGTGTTTAGTGAAATGATACATTCTAATGCACCTAGTATTAGAACATTTCACAGAGAAATACTGCCTCTCTGCAAAAATAAAAGAAAAAGCTTCTGCCTTCCTATCAGTCTGGTCAGGTACTCTCAGTTAACTCAAGAGAAAAACTAAGGACACAAGTATTTGATCTCACATTGTAACACTGAAACATCAGTGGAGATGATTAAATCTCTCTTTTCTCATTTGTCTTTGAACATAATTGTAATAAAAGTTGCTTTATTTCTGAAAACACTCGAAGGTTTCCATGCCAAGCCATCAGGGATCATACTAATTGACTTCTCATTTAAATCTACAATTATATGAGATAAAAAAACAGTCAATTTTCCAGAAATTAGAAGCAGGCTGACCCAGAACTTTTACTCTGTATAAAAGGAGGTAATGATTGCATACTTTACCTTCTTTCTATTTCACTATTTCTAAGTTTTATCACCTTAATGTCTTATTGTCTCCAAAACATAACCAAGTGGTATCAGATGACCCGTTGAGATTCTGAGAAGAAAAAAGTACAACTTTTCCTACTTAACGTTCTCTCATCCCCTTTCTAATTCTGTTTGTGAATGTTTTTACTATATATAAGAAATCAGTAAATATATATGTGTAGATACATATCTATTGGGAAGTGGGGGTGAAGTTTCTTCTTGATATGAGTACACATTTAAGCCTTCCTCAGTGATAAGTGCAAAGAAATAGAGGAAAACAATAGAATGGGAAAGACTAGAGACCTCTTCAAAAAAATCAGAGATACCAAGGGAACATTTCATGCAGAGATGGGCTCAATAAAGGACAGAAATGGTATGGACCTAATAGAAGCAGAAGATATTATGAAGAGGTGGCAAGAATTCACAGAAAATGTGCAAAAACATCTTCAAGACCCAAATAATGACAATGGTGTGATCACTCACCTAGAGCCAGACATCCTGGAATGTGAAGTCAAGTGGGCATTAGGAAGAATCACTACAAACAAAGCTAGTGGAGATGATGGAATTCCAGTTGAGCTCTTTCAAATCCTGGAAGATGATGCTGTGAAAGTGCTACACTCAATATGCCAGCAAATTTGGAAAACTCAGCAGTGGCCATAGGACTGGAAAAGGTCAGTTTTCATTCCAATCCCCAAGAAAGGCAATGCCAAAGAATGCTCAAACTGCCACACAATTGTACTCATCTCGCATGCTAGTAAAGTAATGCTCAAAATTCTCCAAGCCAAGTTTCAGCAATACGTGAACAGTGAACGTCCAGATGTTCAAGCTGGTTTTAGAAAAGGCCGAGGAACCAGAGATCAAATTGCCAACATCTGCTGGATCATCAAAAAAGCAAGAAAGTTCCGGAAAACCATCTATTTCTGCTTTATTGACTATGCCAAAGCCTTTGACTGTGTGGATCACAATAAACTGTGGAAAATTCTCAAAGAGATGGGAATACCAGACCACTTGATCTGCCTCTTGAGAAATCTGTATGCACGTCAGGAAGCAACAGTTAGAACTGGACATGGAACAACAGACTGGTTCCAAATAGGAAAAGGAGCATGTCAAGGCTGTATATTGTCACCCTGCTTATTTAACTTACATGCAGAGTACATCATGAGAAATGCTGGGCTGGATGAAGCACAAGCTGGAATCAAGATTCCTGGGAGAAATATCGGTAACCTCAGATATGCAGATGACATCACCCTTATGGCAGAAATTGAAGAACTAAAGAGCTTCTTGATGAAAGTGAAAGAGGAGAGTGAAAAAGTTGGTTTAAAGCTTAACATTCAGAAAACAAAAATCATGGCATCCGGTCCCATCACTTCATGGCAAATAGATGGGGAAACAGTAGGGCTCCAAAATCACTGCAGATGGTGATTACAGCCATGAAATTAAAAGATGCTTGCTCCTTGGAAGGAAAACCTAGACAGTATATTAAAAAGCAGAGATGTTACTTTGCCAACAAAGGTGTATCTAGTCAAGGCTATGGTTTTCCCAGTGGTCATGTATGGATGTGAGAGTTGGACTATAAGGAAAGCTGAGCACCAAAGAATTGATGCTTTTGAACTGTGGTGTTGGGGAAGACTCTTGAGAGTCCCTTGGACTGCAAGGAGATCCAACCAGTCCATCCTAAAGAAATCGGTCCTGAATGTTCATTGGAAGGACTGATGTTGAAGCCGAAACTCCAGTACTTTGGCCACCTGATGCAAAGAGCTGACTCATTGGAAAAGACCCTGATACTGGGAAAGATTGAAGGCAGGAGGAGAAGGGGATGACAGAGGATGAGATGGTTGGATGGCATCACTGACTCAATGGAGATAAGTTTGGGTGGACTCCGGGAGTTGGTGATGGACAGGGAGGCCTGGCTGCTGTGGTTCACTGGGTTGGGAGGAGTAGGACACGACTGAGACTGAACTGAACTGTAACATTTGAGCACCTTTTCTTAGCACTTTTCTAGATGGTGGATTACACATTTGAGATCAGTGATAACCACTAACTTTTGCTAGGCACATATAAGTACACAGATAAATGTACACGCAGCTTGGTATGCATATGTGTATTCATTTGCTACCGTTGCCATATAAAATACCATAGACTGTGTGGCTTAAGCCACTGAACTTTATTTTCTAACAGTTCTGGAGGCCAGAAGTCCAAGATCAAGGTGCTGGTAGGGCTATTTTGGAGAGGTTTGTTGTAGGGCTCTTTCCTGAGTTTGTAGACAGCTACCTGCTGGCTGCCTCTTCACATGGCACATACAGCCCTGGTATCTCTCCTTGTATTTCCTCTTATTATTACAATACCATGCGGATTGAATTAGGGCCTCCCTAACAGCCTCAATTAAATTTGATTACTTCTGTAAAGACCCTATCTCCAAACAGTCACATTCTGAGATTTCGGGGTGGGGCAGGGGGGATGAGGGCTTGAATATAGGAACTTCAAGGGGAGCAACTATAAAATTGTTTCTCATAACTTAAATGAGTTAGATATTACAGCCATTTTACACATGAAGAACTGAGGCTTTGTGAAGTTAAGAAAGAAACATTCATCACTAAGTCTTTTCAATTTTCAAAAATAGATACTTTATTCCTATTGATGCCTATTTTAATCTTCCCTTCTGTGACTACTATCTCTAACCACGGTAGACAGACTGAAAGACTATTTTTAAATCATACATATCATAACTAAAGTACGTCACACCTTCAGAAAGGAAAGTGAGGTTAAAATAATAGATTATTATAGTAAATTCAGTGAGAAAGCCTAATAATGTAGCCTTGTTATTTTGTGTGTGCAGAGGAGCAGTTTTTTAAAGACAAAATGTTTTCACATAAAATATACCCTGATGTTATTATGGGCCATTTTTAACCATGAGCTAAAATAGCCAGAGGCTAAGGTAGCATGGCAGAATTTCACAGATAAGTATGTTTTATTAACTTAAATTAATTAAACCTGTGTCTTGACATGTGCATAAAATAAAAAAAAAAAATAAAATAGCCTACTTAGCTTCAGAGTGAGATGGCCCCAATTAGAATCAAAGCTCTGTCTGCTATAAGCTATTTTGGGCAAATCTCTTAACATATCTAAAACTCAGTTTCTTAATTTTAGAATACAGGATAATACAAGTTACTTCATAGAATGTCTAAGATGATTAAATTAGGCTAATTTATGAAAGGACTTAATTCATTGTATGGCACTTAATGTGAAAATTTAATATGAGCTGACATTATCATTGCCATCACTCTCAGTCCTGTTATCATTATCACCATGGCATCATCATCACTATCCCTTTCATCATCATCACTAATATTAGTACAGGAAATATGTTATATCCAGTCTATATTAAATTATATGAATTTAATATAAGAAATATACTGTAAGACACAACGGCCTTCACCTAAAAATTAGACAATACTGTATATTGCAATGGACTTCCCTGGTGGCTCAGACGGTAAAGCATCTGTCTACAATGCAGGAGACCTGGGTTCCATCCCTGGGTCGGGAAGATCTGCTGGAGAAGGAAATGGCAATCCACTCCAGTACTATTGCCTGGAAAATCCCATGGACAGAGGAGCCTGGTAGGCTACAGTCCATGGGGTTGCAAAGAGTTGGACACAACTGAGCGACTTCACTTTCCAAGGGTTGCATCTAAAAAGTGAATCTTTATATGAAAATATAATTTAAATAATAAAGCTTATATCACCTATAAAAATGTAAAACTATGGAGAGATAGGAAAGACAAATACAGTTAACCCTTGAACAATGTGGGTTTGAACTGGCAAGTCCACTCATATTTTGATTATTTTCAGTAAATATGTACCACAGTACTACATAATCAGTGGTTACTTGAATCCTTGTATGTGACATCATCGATACAGACAGCCAACTATAGTTATACATGGATTTCAACTTTATGGTGGGTCTGCCCTCCTAACCCTCATGTTATTTAAGGGTTAATTTTAAGTAATTACTAAAAGGAAGTAATATAGACAATTGCACTAGATATGTCTAACCAGCATTTTATTTTCTATTTGAACAATCTAGAGACCTCTCACCTTAGGGAATAAATATATTGTCAATAAAACTTACGGGAGTCATAATCTTACTCCACTTTAGTATGGAATTTAGGTGAGGAAATTCTCACACTGTGTGAAGCTCTATAAAAAGCAGGACTGGCTAGAGGAGAACTTCATAAAAGTAGAGTCATCAATAACACGGATCTCTATGTCCTTATTTATTTAAACGTAACAACCTCTTCAGAGGCAACATAATGATGATGATATATTTCTGTGTGAATTGCCAAGAGGTGTCTTTTGGGCCTCATAACTCACAAAATATGAGTCATTTACTTCTCTGAGGGCTTTCCATTTGAGTTAAAATAAAATAATTGAAACATAAAAGAACATAACTAGAGAGTTCTCAAAATACCTCCTAAGGTCATCATAAAGATCATTTTCCAGGAAAATGTCCCTGAACATCCATGAACTCTTTTTCAAATGTTATCTTATTTCTAATGCTAGACACATTTGAATAGCTGTAAATAGCAATATATATGCACATCAAATCCATATAGGGGAACTATTTTATTTTAGAAGCAAATAACCAGCAAGACACATTTCTTAGTATTTGTTACTAAGTTATGGTTATTACCTATTGATTGAATTTGAAATAATCCCAAGAATACTTTCCAAACACCAACCAGGTAAACTGCCAATGAGTAATGTGCTTACAAAGTAAAAAGATAATTAAAATGGGCCCTTCCTTCTCTCGGCTTAGAGTTTAGAATGAGGGATAGATATAAGCACAAATATACTGAACAGGGGTAGTTGCTTACAGAGAGTTGAATGTGCTGTAAACATATGTCAGGAAAAAATTTCAGGGCTGCCCATTGATAAGTAAGCAGAGTATAGCTATTAGGAAATTTTTGGCAGAGAACATTCAAGGCAGAATGAACACTGCTGAATAGACAGAAAAGCATCAGAGTATGTACAAACAATAATGAAAATAATACAAAAAGAGCACTGTATCCCTGGGGGAAGACTCCAAGAAATACAGCTGGAACTAAGACTGGGTTTTAAGGTGGGATTAAATATTAATACCAAGGGTCTCGAATGTCAAGCTTTAGCAATTCATCAGAAGTAACTCTACAGAGAATCAAAATGATTAGGCATTCAAAAAGTCTTCAGTAAAGCTGTGGAAGTGGTTGAACTGGGGGTGTGATTTATAGGCAGGTTAAATAGACAATTTAATAACCTAAGCTAGTCCTCCTTAAACTTTCTTAAATGTGTCAGTTCAGTTCAGTTCAGTAGCTCAGTCGTGTTTGACTCTTTGTGACCCATGGACTGCAGCACGCCAGGGCTCCCTGTCCATCACCAACTCCTGTAGTTTACCCAGACTCATGTCCATTGCGTCGGTGATGCCACCCAACCATCTCATCCTCTGTGTCCCCTTCTCCTCCTGCCTTCAATCTTTCCCAACATCAGGGTCTTTTCCACTGAATCAGCTCTTTGCCTCAGGTGGCCAAAGTATTGGAGTTTCAGCTTCAATGTCAGTCCTTCCAATGAATATTAAGGACTGATTTCTTTTAGGTTGGACTGGTTGGATCTCCTTGCAGTCCAAGGGACTCTCAAGAGTCTTCTTCAACACCATAGTTCAAAGTCAATTCTTCAGTGCTCAGCATTCTTTATAGTCCAACTCTCACATCCATACATGACTACTGGAAAAACCATAGCCTTGACGGTTTTCTCTAGTATAACCATAGACTAGACAGACCTTTGTTGGCAAAGTGACATCTCTGCTTTTTAATATTCTGTCTAGGTTGGTCACTGCTTTTCTTCCAAGGAGCAAGCATCTTTTAATTTCATGGCTGCAGTCACCATCTGCAGTGATCTAGGGGTCCAAGAAAATAAAGTCTGTCACTGATTAGTTTTCCCCTATCTATTTGCCATGATGTGATGGGACCGGATGCCATGATCTTCTTTTTTTGAATGCTGAGTTTTAAGCCAGCTTTTTCACTCTCCTCCTTTATCTTCTTCAAAAGGCTCTTTAGCTCCTCTTTGTTTTCTGCCATTAGGGTCGTGTTATCTGCATATATGAGGTTAATGATATTTCTCTGGGCAATCTTGATTTCTGCTTGTGCTAAATCAACCCTGGCATTTCACATGATGTACACTGTATATAAGTTAAATAAGCAAGATGAAATATATAGCCTTAACATACTCCTTTCCCAATTTTGAACCAGTCTGTTGTTCCATGTCCAGTTCTAACTGTTGCTTCTTCTTAGGGGGAAGAAGAGCAAACTTAGTTACAGACATCAGAGTTAGGAGCAGTTAAAGGGCAAAAGGCAATGGCAGTGCACTCCAGTATTCTTGTCTGGAGAATCCCATGGACAGAGGAGCCTGGTGGGCTGCTGTCCATGGGGTCGCACAGAGTCAGACACGATGGAAGCAACTTAGCAGTAGCATTAGCAAAGGAAAAAAACTAGGATTGTTCAGGCCTGCTCACTGTTCTATTTTCTTTTTCTCAAGAAAGGGAAATAGAAAAAACTCATTCCTCTTTTTTTTTCCTTTTCATTGCAACAATTATTCTTTTCTTCTTTTTGAGGTGAGAGTTACTTTCTCTTGTAGACTTTTAAAATCCTAAGTGGAAGCACAGGTCCCTACTGAACTTTTTTTGAGGAGTTTCCAAACATGAGTACTTGCTATATTGAGATAGTTGAATGCAAATGAAGAAAAAAAAATGGTACTTTTTCTGCATAAGTCCAATTAATGTATTTTCAGTTCAGTTCAGTTGCTCACTCATGTCTGACCCTTTGTGACCCCATGATCGCAGCATGCCAGGCCTCCTTGTCCATCACCAACTCCTGGAGTTGATGCCATCCAGCCATCTCATCCTCTGTTGTCCCCTTCTCCTCCTGCCCCCAATTCCTCCCAGCATCAGAGTCTTTTCCAATGAGTCAACTCTTCGCATGAGGTGGCCAAAGTACTGGAGTTTCAGCTTTAGCATCATTCCTTCCAAAGAAATCCCAGGGCTGATCTCCTTCAGAATGGACTGGTTGGATCTCCTTGCAGTCCAAGGGACTCTCAAGAGTCTTCTCCAACACCACAGTTCAAAAGCATCAATTCTTTGGCACTCAGCTTTCTTCACAGTCCAACTCTCACATCCATACATGATCACTGGAAAAACCATAGCCTTGACTAAATGGACCTTTGTTGGCAAAGTAATGTCTCTGCTTTTGAATATGCTATCTAGGTTGGTCATAACTTTCTTTCCAAGGAGTAGGCGTCTTGTAATTTCATGGCTGCAGTCACCATCTGCAGTGATTTTGGAGCCCAGAAAAATAAAGTCTGACACTGTTTCCACTGTTTCCCCAACTATTTCCCATGAAGTGATGGGACCAGATGCCATGATCTTCGTTTTCTGAATGTTGAGCTTTAAGCCAACTTTTTCACTCTCCTCTTTCACCTTCATCAAGAGGCTTTTCAGTTCCTCTTCACTTTCTACCATAAGGGTGGTGTCATCTTCATATATGAGGTTATTGATATTTCTCCCGGCAATCTTGATTCCAGCTTGTGCTTCTTCCAGCCGAGCGTTTCTCATGATGTAATCTGCATATAAGTTAAATAAGCAGGGTGACGATATACAGCCTTGGCATACTCCTTTTCCTATTTGGAACCAGTCTGTTGTTCCATGTCCAGTTCTAACTGTTGCTTCCTGACCTGCATACAAATTTCTCAAGAGGCAGGTCAGGTGGTCTGATATTCCCATCTCTTTGAGAATTTTCCACAGTTTATTGTGATCCACACAGTCAAAGGCTTTGGCATAGTCAATAAAGTAGAAATAGATGTTTTTCTGGAACTCTTTGCTTTTTCCATGATCCAGCAGATGTTACATAGGTTGTTTCCTTTCACTTGAAATGTATATTTCTATATGTTGTATCACTAACGATTTACATGAAAAGAAGTTTTAAAAGTTGAGAACACACAAATAAGTGTTAAAACTAATTTTATTTCATCAAGAATATTTTATTTCATAGTTATACTTCTGATACAAACTCATCATATTAGAAATTGAATTTGCATTATGAAAGAATATTAGAGAATCAAGATTTGAAGTTGTTTAATGTAAAAATAATTTACCTAACACCCAGAGTGTTCTCAATGCTCACTCCAATCTGCCAGATAGCCAGAAGGAAAATATAGCGTCATAGTTCCAAAGTGACAAATATAAAATAGAATAAAAAATTAAATAATGTATTTACCTAGAGCATGCTTTAAAAAAAGAATACTGTTAATGTAATAGAATTTGACAGGCTGAATGTCAGATCTATAAGCCTACTATACCCATTCACTAAAGAGAGAAACAATAAAATAGTTTTTAATTTTTTTTAATTGAAGGATAATTGCTTTACAGAATTTTGCTGTTTTCTGTCAAGCCTCCACAGGAATCAGCCATAGGTATACATATATCCCCTCTGTTTTGAACCTCCCTCTCATCTCCCTCCACATCCCACCCTTCTAGGTTGATACAGAGCCCCAGTTTGAGTTTCCTAAGCCATACAGCAAATTCCCGTTGGCTATCTATTTTACATATGGTAATGTAAGTTTCCATGTTACTCTTTCCATACATCACCCTCTCCTCCTCTCTCCCCATGTCCATAAGTCTATTCTCTATGTCTGTTTCTCCATTGATGCCCTGTAAATAAATTCTTCAGTATCATTTTTCTAGATTCCGTATATATGCATTAGAATGTGATATTTATCTTTCTCTTTCTGACTTACTTCACTCTGTATAATAGGTTCTAGGCTCATCCACCTCATCAGAACTGACTCAAAGGCATTCCTTTTTATGACTGAGTAATGTTCCATTATATGTACCACAAATTCTTTATCCATTCATCTGTCGGTGGACATCTAGGTTGCTTCCATGTTCTAGCTATTGTAAATAGTGCTGCAATGAACAATGGGATGCATGTGTCTCTTTAAATTTTTATTTCCTCAGGGCATATGCCTAGGAGTGGGATTGCTGGGTCATATGGTGGTCCCATTCCCAGTTTTTTAAGGAATCTCCATACCATCCTTCACAGTGGCTGTATCAATCTACATTCCCACAGACAAACAGTGCAAGAGCATTCCTTTTTGTTCACACCCTCTCCAGGATTTATTGTTTGTAGACTTTTTGATGATGGCCATTCTGATCAGTGTGAGGTAATATCTCATTTTAGTTTTGATTTGCATTTCACTAATAATGAGTGATGTTGAGCATCTTTTCATGTGTTTGTTAGCCATCTGCATGTCTTTGGAGAAATGTCTGTTTAGGCCTTTTCCCACTTTCTGGTTGGACTGTTGGTTTCCCCCCTCCCCCGGTATTGAGTTATATGAGCTGCTTGTATATATTGGAAATTAATCCTTTGTCAGTTGTTTCATTTGCTTTTATTTTCTCCAATTCTGAGGGTTATCTTTTCACCTTGCTTATAGTTTCCTTTGCTGTGAAAAAGCTTTTTAAGTTTCATCAGGTCCCACTTGTTTACTTTTGTTTTTATTTCCTTTACTCTGGGAGGTGAGTCATAGATGATCTTGCTTTGGTTTATATCATCAAGTGTTCTGCCTATGTTTTCCTCTAAGAGTTTCATAGTTTCTGAGCATTTAATCCATTTACATTTAAAGTAATATATTATATATATGTTCCTATTGCCATTTTCTTAATTATTTGGGGTTGATTTTGTAGATTTTTTTCTTCTCTTGTATTTCTTGACTGTAACATTTGTTGTAAAGCTGGTTTGGTGGTACTGAATTCTCTTAACTTTTGCTTGTCTGAGAAGATTTTTATTTCTCCATCAATTTTGAATGAGATCCTTGCTGGGTACAGTAATCTTGGTTGTAGATTTTTCCCTTTCAGTACTTTAAATATATCCTGCCATTCCCTTCTGGCTTGCAGAGTTTATGCTGAAAGATCAGCCATTAAGCGTATGGGGTTTCCCTTTATGTTACTTGTTGCTTCTCCCTTGCTGCTTTTAATATTCTTTGTGTTTAGTCTTTGTTAGTTTGATCAGTATGTGTCTTAACGTGTTTCTCCTTGGGTTTATCCTGTGTGGGACTCTTTATGCCTCTTGGACTTGATTGACTATTTCCTTTTCCATGTTGGGGAAATTTTCAACTATAATCTCTTCAAAAATTTTCTCATACCCTTTCTTTTTCTCTTCTTCTTCTGGGACCCCTATATTCCAAAGGTTGGCACGTTTGATATTGTGCCAGAGGTCTCTGAGACTATCCTCAGGTCTTTTCATTCTTTTTACTTTATTTTGCTCTTCAGAAGTTATTTCCACCATTTAATCTTCCAGCTCACTGATTCATTCTTGTGCTTCAGATTTTCTGCTACTTAATTCTTCAAGAGTATTTTGAATTTCAGTACTTGTATTGCTTGTCTCTGTATGCTTATTCTTTAACTCTTCTAGGTCTTTGTTAATTGATTCTTGCATTTTCTCCATTTTGTTTTCAAGGTTTTTGATCATCTTCACTATTATTATTCGGAACTCTTTTTCAGGTAGTTTGCCTATTTCCTCTTCATTTATTTGGACTTTTGTGTTTCTGGTTTGTTCCTTCATTTGCTTAGTATTCCTCTGCCTTTTCTTTTTCTTTTTTTAAAATTTATTGTGTTTTAGGTCTCCTTCTCCCAGGCTTCAAGGTTTAATGTTTTCTTCTGTTTGCTTTCTGCCCTCCTAAAGTTGGTCCAGTGGTTTGTGTAAGCTTCCTATAGGGTGAGATTTGTGTTGATTTTTTGTTTGTTTTTTCCTCTGGTGAGCAAGGCTGAGTGAGGTCATAATCCTGTCTGCTGATAATTGGGCTTGTATTTTTGTTTTGTGTGTTGTTTTGATGAGGGGTTCTGCACAGCATGCAACTGGTGTTTGGGTGATATCTTGTATTTAAGTGGTTTCCTTTGTGTCAGTTCTCACTATTTGTTACTCCATAGGGTTAGTTCTCTGGTAGTCTAGGGTTTTGCAGGGCTTGATCTCTGGTCAGGAATGAAGATTCCACAAGTGGTTTGTTATGGTATTAAATGAGATTAAAACAAATATCCAAAAATGAGAAACCAAAGATGAACTCCAGACAAACGGCAGTTACAAAATCAGGCAAATAGTAATTAAAATAACGAAATATACACATAATCATATATACCATGAGCAAAGTCAAAACAGTCCCTCAAAAATAGAGTATGGTAGATTGACCCAGAGAACAAAGGAAATCAAAAATTACATTTACCAGTTAAGAACAAAACTAACTAAAGCACAAACTGAAAACAAAACTAAAGCAAGGTGTCCAGTGGTGAATAAAGCAATGAAACAAAACTAACAAAATGTTGAGAGGAAAGAAAAGAAAGAATAGACATGCAAAGTTAAATAGAGATAGATGAAGAAGATTTATATACATTGAAGATTAACAGCAAGGGGAAAAGAACAGTAGGAAAGGCAAACAAAGTAATACATATAAAAAAATATTTTTTTAAAATTAAAATTATAAAAAGAGAAAAAAATAATGGAAGAAGAAAGAAAAAGGGGAAAAAAAGAAAACTCCACAAAACCGCAAAAGCCCAATGTAGAGGCAGAATTTTACAACAACAATAAAAAGTGTGACTGAGTATACATGTATACATATATGCCCATAAGCAAAATCAAAAGTCCAAAAAATATAAAGCACAATAGATTGACCTGGCAAACAGAGGAAACCAAAAATTATATCTACCAGAACAAAACTAACTAAAGCACAAACTGGAAAACAAAACTAAAGCAAGGTGCCAACCGGGGAATAAAGCAATGAATATAAAACTAACAAATATGTTGACAGGAAAGGAAATAAAGAAAAGAGAGAAAGAATAGCTATGCAAAGTTACACAGAGGTACATAAAGAAGATTTATACACATTAAAGATTAACTGCAAGGGGAAAAGAACACTAGGAAAGGCAAACAAAGGGAAAAATGTAGAAAAATAGTAATAGATTTAAAAATTAAATTTACAAAAAAGAGAAAAGAAAAAAAAAAAAAGTTTTCCACAGAACTGCAAAAGCCCAGTGTAGAAGCAGAGGTTTATAACAACAATAAAAAAATGTGACTGAGAAGAAAAAAAAAGCTCAAAAGCTTAATTAGATTTCATAATGCCAATAAAGTTGATAACTACAACAGAGGTGGGGGAGGGAAGAGAAAGAAAAAAGAGAAAAAAATCCAAAAGAATCTACAGAACACATCAAAACATAAGAATAATAAATGTTTTTCTTGAGTCACTGCTGTCACAGTCCACCTCACCTCCTTAGGATGCCCTCCAGCACTGTGCTGATCTCTGGACCTGCTCTGGGGGCACTCAGGTTCTAATCTGGCCCTACTCCCGTGTGTTCTTGCCTCCAATGTCCACAGCTATCACAACTAGTGCATTTTCTTTTGTGAGAGTGCTCAATGACCTTTTATATATTCCATAGACACAGAGTCTGCCTGGATGATTGTATGGATTTAATATGAAGCTTGTAAAGCTAGTGGGAAGGCTTTGGGTCTTCTTCCTTAGCCACACTGCCTCTGGGTTTCAATGGTGGTTTTATTTCCACCTCTGCATGTGGATTGTCCACTGGGGTTTGCTCCTGAGGCTGCCCTGGAGAACTTGGGTTTGCCCCTGTGAAGGCCAGGTATGGAGGTGGTACAGCTGCTTGGGTTGCAGGGGTTCTGGCAGCACCAGGAACTCGGGATGTGGTGGCTACGGCAGCAGGAAATACAGTGCTCTAGAAGGGTATGGCAACCAGTATTAGCCCATACGCTCCAGTATTCTTGCCTGGAGAACCCCCCTCCCTGACAGAGAAGCCTGGCAGGACACAGTCTAAAGGGTTGCACAGTCCTGGACATGACCGAAGCAATCCTGCATGCATAGAAGCAAGACTTTTTTTTTTTTGCCTGTGACAGCTCTGCCCCAGTGAGAGTTGCATGTGAAGGTGGCACAGCTACTTGACTGGCAGGGACCCTAGTGGCACCAAGTGTGCAGGGACATGGACTGCCTCCACCACAGGAGTTATGTCCCTAACAGAGTCCTTTTTCAAGCCTCTTATAGCTGGTGATCATAAGGCCTCTTTGGCCAGTCTTTTTCAATAGCTCTGCCCATTCAGGCACTTACAGGGCTCCCTTGCTTCAGGTCCTTCTCTGTTGTTTGGCTTGTCAGGCACATAGAGGGACCCCCCTGGCCGGGGTCCTACTCTGTAGATTGGCACATCAGGCACTTAAAGGGGCACCCTGGGTGCCCCTACTCTGTAGTTCAGTGCATCAAGCGTTTGATGGGTCATCCTCTCTATTGTTTATGTGGGGAGAGAGAGGCTGTGGTGATGGATCCTCCCGCCACGCATGACTCAGCAGTATTGCCTTGCTTCCATGGCTGCCTGGCTTTCCTCCACAGGCATTTGTCACCACAATCTCCTCCCTCACATCCCCTGTATCTGTCTCTCCACAGTCCACAGCAGCTCTTGCCCTGGGATTGCTCCACAATCCCTAAACTCCAGCTCCCAGCTGCTGCACCTTCTAGGGGACCTGCATCCCTGTCCAGGGTATGTATGGCTGGAGCAAGGACTGTCTGATTCTCATTCCATTTAGGCTGCCACAGATCAGTTATTTCACCCTCAGACTTGAATGTTTCTCGTCTTACTCAGACAATTGCCCTGATGTGGGGATCAGACCCTTGCTTCAGTTCTCCCACCTGCCAAGGGCAGGTCCAGTTCTTCTAACACTCCTCTTTTTCCCCATAGTTCCTTCATCCTACCGAGTTTTGTGTGGTTCTATACATTCCTTTCCACTGGTCAGGTACTCCTATCCACTCTCAGCTAGTGTTCTGCAAGCACTTCTGTGTCTGAAGTGTATTCCTGGTGTATTCATGGAGAGAGATGTACTCCATGTCCACCTACTCCTCTGCCATCTTGTTCTCTGCAAGACAGAAACAATGGAATATTAAACAGCAAATGTAGCAATGTCTCAATCAAGTGCAAGCCGAACGGAAAGAGGAAATGCTGCATACTTACTTATAACAAGAGGCTGCTAATGGCTTGAAAAACTCCAAAGCCTTTGTAGGGAATATTCTCTTATCAGACTTCCCAAGGAGAATGTTCTCATGGTAAAAGCAAAATCAGGAAAGTACTATATCTTTTACAATCTCCTTACAAGGACTGAACATTTACTTCCCCAACCAATCCTTGATGGCTCATCAGGGTGTGACACAATTGCAGTATTTTGTTACATTACTAAAAAAAGGCAATAACAGAATGTACCAAGAAAGTACAGATGAACAGAAAATGTTAGATTGTTCAGAAAGCTTTTGTTTCCTGGGATTTTTGTTAAAGCTTCTGAATACCTGCAGATCCACTTTCTAATATAAATTTCAGTAACAGGCATATAACCACTAAACAGCAAATGTGGTGGTGTTATGTTGGTAAATGCTCTGAACTCAATCTTTCTTCATATATGGACAGGAGAATAGAAAATTAATATTCTACGAATTTCATAAAATAGAAAGTATCTTCTCCTGGACACATTTTAGGAAAACTCACCCTTTTCTCTTTAGTCCATCCTGAAAGCATGGGAAAAGCCTAGAAAAAGCAAAAACAGTTCCTTCTCTCTTGTCTCATTGATACTACCACAGCCCACTCAAAAAAAATAATGACAAAGGTAATGCAAAAGGTAACTAGCATCTCTCCTAAGATTAACAATTATTACATTGCTTATTGCTCTGCCATTGTGTGTCCTTGGATGAAATCTTATCTGTTCAGTTACATCTTGTAAAAGAATGCAAAAAAAAAAATCAGATAAGGGATTAGAACCATATAGTCCCATTGACACTTGATGACCCTTTTTGCATAAATACAATACAGCCTCAACCTGGATTGATTGCAAGCCTTAAGGGCTTGAGACAAGATGACCTTGAAAAGAATGGATTTTATTTAGCTGTCTCAATAGTCACACTGCCACATCTCAAGCCCTAGACACTGCAGCTTTGTGTGCCTCAGAACTTTCCTCATTAGGTACTATATGAGGTTTTATGTAAAATGGTGATATTCCTGAGAATGGTAAATATTATATGACTCAACCCAATCTGAAACATTTTTTAAAAAACTCCTATAGCACTGTAAGCTTTTACCACACGGCCACTGAATATAGGCTATTTAGAGGCAATAATGCTGTAAAAAACAATATTGCATAGGAATCTGGAATGTTAGGTCTATGAATCAAGGTAAACAGAAGATGGCAAGAGTGAACATAGACATTTTAGGAATCAGTGAACTAAAATGGACTGGAATGGATGAATTTAATTCAGATGACCATTATATTTGCTACAGTGGGCAAGAATCCCTTAGAAGAAATTGAGTAACTCTCATAGTCAAAGAAAGAGTCCAAAATGTAGTACTTGGGTGCAATCTCAAAAATGACAGAATGATCTCTGTTCGTTTCCAGGGCAAACCAGTCAATATCACAGTAATCCAAGTGTATACCCCAACCAGTAATGCCAAAGAAGCTGAAGTTGAACAGTTCTTTGAAGACCTACAAGACTTCTAGAACTAACAACACACAAAACGATGTCCTTTTCATCATAGAGGACTGGGATGTAAAAGTAGAAAGTCAAGAGATACCTGGAGTAACAGGCAAGTTTGGCCTTGGAATACAAAAATGAAGCAGGGCAAAGGCTAACAGAATTTTGCAAGAGAATGAATTGATCATAGCAAACACCCTCTTCCAACAACACAAGAAACAACTCTACACATGGACATCATCAAATGGTCAATACAGAAATCAGATTGATTGTATCCTTTACAGCCAAAGATAGAGAATCTCTATACAGTCAGCAAAAACAAGACCTAGAGATGACTGTGGCTCAGATTCTTAGATCCTTATTGCAAAATTCAGGCTCAAATTGAAGAAAGTATGGAAAACCACTAGGCGATTCCAATATGACCTAAATCAAATCTCTGATGACTATACAGTAGAGGAGATGAATAGATTCAAGGAGTTAGATCTGGTAGATAGAATGGCTGAAGAACCATGGATGGAGGTTGTAACATTGTACAGGAGGCAGTAACCAAAATTATCCCCAAGAAAAAGAAATGCAAGAAGTCAAAGTGGTTGACTGAAAAGGCCTTATAAATAGCTCAGAAAAGAAGTGAAAGGCAAAGGAGAAAGGTAGAGATATACCCAACTCTTGAGGCAGTCTGAGTGCGGGTTGGAAATAAATTTCCAGACATAGCATGTTTCAGAAGAGAGTGAGTTTATTAAGAACAAAAAGCAGAGATAAAGTGGGCACTGCGAGCACAGTAGGCTTACTTCCTTACAGGCCAGGGACAGTTGACAGTTTTCATGGGTTTATAGCCAATTTTTATAGCCTCAAAACAAAGAAAATTCCTGCTAGAAGGTTGATGTTAGGTGATTGGTTACGGTTCTATAGGGTATTTACTGTAGTGGGCATCCTTGCCTAATTGGGAGTCAGCGAGCTTGCTAGAGATTATCAGGGGGCTTTTTATCAACAGGAACAAAAGGACTCAGTCAGTTTCAGAGGTGTCCTTGATTTTCAGCTCTGCTTCTGTGGCCTTCATGCAAGGCCTTCCACCTGTGGCCTTGGGGACAGGACTAAACACCAGCCGAATGCAGAGTTTCAGAGAATAGCAAGGAGAGATAAGAAAGCCTTCTTAAGTGAAAAGTTCAAAGAAATATAGAAAAACAATAGAATGGGAAAGACTAGAGATCTCTTCATGAAAACTAGAAATATCAAAGGAACGTTTCATGCAAAGATGGGCACAATAAAGGACAGAAATTACAAGGATCTAACAGAAGCAGAAGAGATTAAAAAGAGGTGGCAAAAATACACAGAATTGTGCAAAAATGTTTTTAATGACCTAGATAATCACAATGGTGTGATCACTCACCTAGAGCCAGATATCCTGGAGTGTGAAGGTAAGTGGGCTTTAGGAAACATTATTACAAACAAAGCTAGTGGAGGTGATGAAATTCCAATTGAGCTATTTCAAATCCTAAAAGATGATTCTGTGAAAGTGCTGCACTCAATATGCCAGCACATTTGGAAAACTCAGCACTGGCTACAGGACTGGAAAAGGTCAGTTTTCATTTCAATCCCAAAGAAAGGCAATGCCAAAGAATGTTAAAATTACCATGCAATTGCACTCATTTCACATGCTAGCAAGATATGCTCAAAATCCTTCAATCTAGGCTTCAGCAGTACATGAACTGAGAATTCTCAGATGTACGAGCTGGATATAGAAAAGGCAAAGGAACCAAAGATCAAATTGACAACATCTGCTGGATCAGAGAAAAATCAAGGTAATTCCAAATATCATCAACTTCTGCTGTATTGACTATGCTAAAGCCTTTGACTATGTGGATCACAACAAACTGGAAAATTCTTAAAGAGATGGAAATACTGGACCACCTTACCTACTTCCAGAGAAACCTGTATGCATGACAAGAAGCAACAGTTAGTATTAGACATGGAAAAACATACTGATTCAAAACTGGGAAAGGAGTACATCAAGGCTGTTTATTGTCACCCTGCTTATTTAACTTACATGCAGAGTACATCATGCAAAATGCTGGGCTGGATAAAGCACAAGCTGGAACCAAGATTACCTGGAGAAATATCAATAACCTCAGATATTCAGATGACACCACCCTTATGGCAGAAAGTGAAGAGGAACTAAAGAGCCTCTTGATAAAGAGAAAAGTGATAAAGCTGGCTTAAAAATCAATATTCAAAAAACTGATCATGGCATCTGGTCCCATCATCTTATGGCAAATAAATGGGGAAAAAGTAGAAGCAGTGACAAATTTTCTTTTCTTGGGCTCCAGAATCACTGCAAATCATGACTGCAGATGTGAACCCCTAAAAAGAGAAAGTATTTTTAAAAAAAGAGAGAGAGAGAGAAAAGTATTTTTTAAAAAAATACTTTTTAATTTTTTAAAAAAAAAGAGAAAGTATTTTAAAAAATAATTAACATATACAATTAATTTAAAAATTTAAATGAAAATGTTAAAATCAGAGACATCTGTATAAAATAAGCATAATGCATAATAAAAAAAATCCACTAGAAATCTTCTATAAAAAGAGAGTCATTGTAATAAAAACTCTAGTAGATTGTCAGAATAATGGCCCTCAATGTATCATCACCCCCTCATTCCACACCCTTTTGAAATATGGTTCCCTGGCTCCTTTTATTAAAATTAGTCTGTTAACAGTCTCTCACCTCTTTAAGATGCCTTGGGTCTATCTGCACTGACCAAGAGAATAGACTCTTGAGAGTCCCTTGGACTGCAAGGAGATCCAACCAGTCCATTCTGAAGGAGATCAGCCCTGGGATTTCTTTGGAAGGAATGATGCTGAAGCTGAAACTCCAGTACTTTGGCCACCTCATGTGAAGAGTTGACTCATTGGAAAAGACTCTGATGCTGGGAGGGATTGGGGGCAGGAGGAGAAGGGGACGACAGAGGATGAGATGGCTGGATGGCATCACTGACTCGATGGACATGAGTCTGAGTGAACTCCGGGGGTTGGTGATGGACAGCGAGGCCTGGCGTGCTGTGATTCATGGGGTCACAAAGAGTCGGACACGACTGAGCGACTGAACTGAACTGAACTGAAGAGAATATGGCAAAAGTGATACTGTGTGACTTCCTAAGCTTGGTGTTAAGAGGTCTTGAACTTCTGCTTTCTCTATTATTAAATGAACCTTTTATCATGTGAAGAAACCAATTCTGGGCTCAAAAGGATGAGAGGCCATGTAGAGAAGAAACAGAAAGCTCCAGCAGCACCAACTGCTGACCTGAAATAGTGCAGCTTCTGATGACCAAAACCATATGGAAGTAATCTCGTGTGAGACAAGTGACGCCCAACTAAATTAAACCACAAATAGTTGTTGTTTTAAGCCATGCAGTTTTGAAGTGATCTGTTATGTAGAAATTAAGAACTGACACAAAATAAGCACCTATAAAATAGGTGCTGCCATAACAAAAACCTCAAAGTTTAGGATTGGCCCTGGGACTAAGTGGTGGGTGAACACTTTAAGACAGTGAAAAAAAAAAATCAGCATTAACTCAAAAAAATGAAAAACTGTTCTTTCTGTAAAGAAGGGGATCAATGATTCAAAGCTATTGGCAAAAGTTAAGCCTTCAATAGCTAGAAAGATAAAAAGTATACTCAATGAATTAATCAATCTGGCCAAGGAAATATCCAGACAGGACATGGAAATTCACAGCTGGCATTTTGTGTCTGTCCACAGTAAATACAGAATGAGAGAGATGAACTAAGGAAAGAACCATTCAGCTGTCAAGCATAACTGAGAGGAAACATAAAGAATTGTAAAATAAAACCATTTCAGATTTCTAAACTTTGCAGCTATGGTCTCAGAGTAAAGATCAAATCAAATGTGTGACTACAGGACTTTAATTAAGAACACAAAGAGATTTATAGGAGTGCCCAGTAAACCCTTATAGTGATACAAAAAGTTTCTAACAATCTTGAGGGTATTATCTCACAACAATCTCAGATAGGGCCCTAAGTAAGTAGTGATGTATTTTAAAAGAATCATAGATATGACTGCTGAAGCATGGAGGAAATCTCAATTAGATTCACAATCAGTCCAGAATCTTTTTGAGAGAGTTGTAACAGGCTCAATTACAGGGAGCAGAGACAGTTCAAAATAAAAATAAGTCTCTGGGAGCCCAAATTTCTATTGTCAGGAAACAGGATGAGAATATCTTTCACAGAAAAATTGGGCTTTTGCTGTGGTCCATTTCCTTACCCTGGAAAGGGAGGCTCTGACAAATGCATACAACTGGATTTCAGGATTGCTGTGGTCTGGGGACTTCTCTCCTCCTCATTCCACTTCTCCCCTCCTCAATTAGGTGTAGCTATTATAGTCAATCTGTCCCTGTCTTATTGTGACATATATTGGGTTTTAGGGTGTGTGTAGTTTGTCTTTTTACTTCTCAAGTCTCCAGATCAAGAGTGGCTGTACTTGAAGGGCTGCAAATGAGGAGTAGCAGTAGCAATATATATTGGAAGTGCCATGGATCAGTTGCTAAGTCATGTCATCTCTTTGTGACCCCATGAACTGCAGCATGCCAGGCTTTCCTGTCCTTCACTATCTCCCAGAGTTTGCTCAAAGTCATGTCCATTGAAGCAGTGATGCCATCCAACCATCTCATCCAATGTCAGCCCCTTCTCCTTCTGCCTTCAATCTTTCCCAGCATCGGGGTCTTTTCCAATGGGTCAACTCTTCATAACAGGTGGCCAAAGTATTGGAGCTTCAGCATTATTCCTTTCAACTCGAAAGCATCAATTCTTTGGTGCTCAGCCTGCTTTATTATCTAACTCTTACATCCATACATGACTATTGGGAAAACCATAGCTTTGACTGATGGACCTTTGTCGGGAAAGTGATATTTTTGCTTCTTTAACATGATAAGCTTGTCATAGTGTTTCTTCCAAGGAGCAAGCTTCTTTTAATTTTATGGCTGTAGCCTAGCTTGAAGGGTTCTTGTGGCAAAATTGAAAATGTATAAGACTTGAAATTTTGAGAGAGGCTTAATTATGACTAATAGGAATTCTGGAAGAAGAGAATGAAGGGATGGCAGGCTATTAATGCCCAGAGATAATTTTTTAGAACTAAGAGATTGCACTCCAAGTAGTACTAGGGAGATAAATAAATAGATACAAATCAGTGCACAATACAGTGAAACTGTAGTACAGAAGTATAAAGGAAATATATTTGAAGTGTGTGAAAGACATATTACCCGCAAAAGAACAGCAAGCCAACAGAAACTTCTCACTTTCCTAAGAAGTGCTAAACAATAAGGAAGTAATATCTTCAAAGTGTAGCAGGAAAATAATTCAGTCTAAGATTATATATCCAACTAAAGTATCTTGCAAGAGTTTAAGAAAAATCAAAAAGAAAACTTCAGACACACAAATATTAAGATTTTCCCGCTCACAGAATATTAAGAAGCTAACAAGTAAATCATGTGTTTATTCTTTATATAGTTAATCTATGTAGAGAAAAGGCATAGATGTAAGAACATCAATGTGCACAGAAATAGATAAAACACATCACTGAACTTGATTAACTAATAACTAACAAAATAACTATGCCATTTCCATGAAAATCAGTTTCACTGTGATTTCATTTATCTCTGGAATGTAAAATTTAGTGCCTAGAACATATTCAGTTCAGTTCAGTTCAGCCTCTCAGTCGTGTCTGACTCTTTGTGACCCCATGAATCACAGCACGCCAGGCCTCCCTGTCCATCACCAACTCCTGGAGTTTACCCAAACTCATGTCCATCAAGTTGGTGATGCCATCCAGCCATCTCATTCTCTGTCGTCCCCTTCTCCTCCTGCCCCCAATCCCTCCCAGCATCAGGGAGTTTTCCAATGAGTTAACTCTTCACATGAGGTGGCCAAAGTACTGGAGTTTCAGCTTCAGCATCAGTCCTTCCAATGAACACCCAGGACTGATCTCCTTTAGAATGGACTGGTTGGATCTCCTTGCAATCCAAGGGACTCTCAAGAGTTTTCTCCAATAGCACAGTTCAAAACATCAGTTCTTCGGCATTCAGCTTTCTTCACAGTCCAACTCTCACATCCATACATAACCACTGGAAAAACCATAGCCTTGGCTAGATGGACCTTTGTTGGAAAGTAATGTCTCTGCTTTTTAATATGCTATCTAGGTTGGTCATGACTTTCCTTCCAAGGGTTCACTAAGTATTTATTAGGGCTTCCCAGGTAGTGCTAGTGGTAGAACCCCCACCCCACCCCCCGCCAATGCAGGAGACGCAAGAGATATTGTATCCCTGGGTTGGAAGATTCCCTGGAGGAGGGCATGGCAATCCATTCTAGCCTGGAGAATCCCATGGACAGAGGAGCCCGACGGGCTACAGTCCTTGGGTTCAGAAACAGTCCGTCATGACTGAAGTGACTTATCACTCAGGCTTGCAAGTATTTATAAAATAATTTAAGATCTGTGTTTATGAAGGTGATTAAACTATTGAAAATCTCAATTTGGCAGGAAAAAAGTTAGCTATGTAGTTAAATAATTTAAAATTCTACTGAAAATAGAAATATAACTTATAGAGTCCCATAGAGAAGGCAAAAAATGAGGAGGGAGAGCTGCAAAAAATGATACTAAACAGAAACATCAAATTCAGATGGTAGAATTAAATAAAATGTATCTATATCACTATTAATATAAATATTTTATACATAACTGTTCTGTGATAACTATAAATCAGAAGAAATGACAACAAGTTTTGGTTACTCACAAGAGACACCAAGCAAAAAACTAAAAACTAAAGCAAGCAAAAAGTTGAAAATAAAGGGCATAAAAAGTGTAACATCAGTAAGTAAATGAAATGGAAATTACTAAGAGCATTTAAGAGAAGAATCATTAGTATTGATAAAGCAGTAAGTTACTATAGCAGCCATCCCTTTCTCAACCTCTGCATGCTTTGCTGCTAATGGATCACACCTGCCCTCTCTCGTGGACACCAAAACGATCAGCAGAGAATCAGAAGTGCTTGGTGGTCTGCCTTACACCCCAGGGAAGCCCATAGCTAACGCTCCACAGTTACTGGACTATAAAACTCAGCTTTTTTGCCTCAAGTCAGGATATATCAAGTATAATTTGTGCTCCAGTGTTCACCAAAGGACCAAGCAATCTGAGATGTCACCAAAACTGTATGCTTTCTGGAGTTTCTCCTATAACTTCATTTGTTTTTTCTGCCAGTTCTTTCTTAGTAGATCGCTCGCACTTGAATCTCTGCCTAATTACCTCTATCTGTAACAACCTATCCTAAGACAAGTATATAATATTAGCTTAATACATCATTGGGAGTTTCACTTATGTCTATGATGTGGAAGTTGGGAAGAACAATGCTCCCACAAAGCTGTAACTTCTTTGAGCCTGTCGGAGAACTAAGGTCTTGGGGCAACCAGTTAGCTTGGAATCCAAGGAAAGAGTATATGGAATCCAATACTCCTGCATACACGAGTATCGCAGCACAAATGAGAGAGTGTGGTGCCACTCAAGAGGTTAAACGAATTCATCTGTGTTTTTTAAAGAAATCTCTAAGGTCCAAGTATGGACTAGCAAAGGACATAAAACCCCTGGGAGCCACAAACACCAGGCACTCTTATTACTTTCAAGTTCTTCTCCACGGACCACTGCTGGAGCTCAAAAAAAGAAGTGGAATGTGTTTGCATAGAAGAGGAACCCTCTCATGACTGTGCCTACTTGGATAAGGAGAATATCCACAGCCAGAGAAAAGGCATAAATCCCCACTTACAGCTTTCTTCTTCATGGAACAAAAGCCCTAAACTGTTGGGAAGTTGTCAAACTGCCACTTGAGGGCACACTTGAAGATGAACCAATGTCCTTGGCATAGGAATAGGAAACTGTCCTGGGGCCAGACCGTAATAGATCTCCTACCACTGTGAGAAGGGCTGGGAACTCTCTCCCTTCCAAGGTCCACTTAAAAGTCCGTGGCAGTTTGCTTTCCCTGGGTAGTGAGGCAGGTTTACTAAGAAAATTCCAGCCATGAGACCAAGCTGGGCTGAGTTTGAAGTTGGACCAAAATAAAAGAAAATCCCCCTGCCCCTTAAAATTAAGATCTCAAACACAAATTAGTAAGTACCAGCAGGCTGGGTGGCACTAGTGGTAAGGAACCTGACTTCCAGTGCTGGAGACAAGAGATACAGGCTGAATCCCTAGGTGAGAATATCCTCTGGAGGAGGAAATGGCAACCCACTCCAGTATTCTTGCCTGGAGAATCCCATGGACAGGGGAGTCTGGTGGGCTACAGTCTATAGGGTTGCACAGAGCTGGACACCACTGAAGCAATTTAGCATGCATGCATGCACCAGGCTACCACTGGAAAGAACAGGACAAGGAACTCCCTTTCATGTGCAAAAGCAACAGAGAAAGCTAAAGCTGAGGATGGATAGGAACATTAAGAAAAGCACAAGCCAGTGTTGAGCATAAGGTACTTGCTAGAAAAATTTGAAGCTGGTGGTATGCTGATGGCAATCATCACAATAAAAATCCCCTGAACCAGCTGAACCAGAGTGGGGTTGGTCAAGTCTCCATATTAACAGCCTAGTGGAGGAGACACACACACATTTCTATGCAAAACGGTTTTAACTCAGTCTGTGTCTGTGATGTGCTCATGATGTCCAGAATTCAATAAAAAATAATTACAAGGCACTCAAAAAATAAGGAAAGAAGGGC
Organism: Bos mutus; assembly: GCF_027580195.1. Lineage (NCBI taxonomy): Eukaryota > Metazoa > Chordata > Mammalia > Artiodactyla > Bovidae > Bos > Bos mutus. Next base: position 17,969,592 of record NC_091625.1, read on the forward strand.
CCACTGAGATACAAAAATTAAATGAGTTTGACTCAAAAAAGACCCCAGTGTCAGAACTAGGCAATAAATTTCAAGCAACTATAATTAATAGTTTAAAAGTTCTGAGCATAATTTCCTCACCTTCGAGATGAAAATTTTAAAAGTGTCTAATTCATATGGATTTGGGGTGGATTAAATGAGATAATGGTATTCAATGGATACCATTTAACAAAATCCCTAACATGGAATAAGGATTTACTGGATGATAACAGCTGTGGTCACTATTATTGGGACACAATGAAAGGTTCACTGGTTTTATTCCAAGGGTTCCTGAGCATATGTTTAAGCTGTATGTGTTCACTCCAAGCTGATCACCACCACCTCCTTGCTGTTTCTGCCTCAGCTATGGGTTTTCATCAGGAAGGGGAGATGAAATAGTGGCTGAGCTTCTTTTTCCATTGTGTTAGTAACTCGGGTATTGGTAACTTTCCCAGTTCTCTATTCATAAACATTGGAAGACTTTTCCTCATTAAAAAAAAAACAATAAAAAAAATCAGTGACTCCATTGTAGTCTATATATTCATTGCTATAAATGAACTCATAATTGAATTTCTCACTTCCTATTTTTTGTGTGTGTGTCTATCAAAAGACTAATTAGGCTAGATGGTATATATACCAATTTAAAATATTTGCAATATACTTTTGAATTATTTCTCTTAACATTAAAATCTCTATTGCTTTTACAAGTAAAATTCACTTAAAACTCTGTATTTACACACTAATCAGAAACAACATATTTCAATGATTACTGTTGTCCCTAAAAATTTGGGGTGATCATTCGAAAGACAGAACCTGGATCAAAGAATCAACTTTCTTCCACCAGTCTTTTCAGATTTTATAGTTCCCTTTTATTTTTTTGTTTTTTAAATATTTATTTATTTGGCTGTGCCAGGTCTTAGCTGTGGTACGTGGGACCTTCAGTCTTTGTTGAGGCTCCTGAGTTCTTTAGTGTGGCATGTGAGATCTGGTTCCCTGACCAAGGGTCGAACCCAGGCCCCCTGCATTGGGAGCCCTGAGTGTTAGCCACTGGACCACCAGGGAAGTCCCTACAGCTCCTTGTAATGTTTTGTTGCTTGGGTTATTTCTCCTGATAGGTTCCATGTCTTAAGATACAGTCTTCAATTAATAAAATATATAAGATTCAGGCAACAGAACATGTTCATCTGTTCTAACCTTGAGTGCATGCATGCTCAGTCATTCAGAATGGGTCATCATGCCCTCTTCCAGGGGATCTTCCAGACCCAGGGATCTAACCTGTGTCTCTTAAACGTCTCATGCATTGGACAGTCTAGGGAAGTCTCATTCTAACCTTAGGTTCTCCTTAGTTGTAACCAGCCTCTATTTATAGTGTGAATATCATTGGCCATTTACTTGTAACCATCAGAGATACTAGGTATACCCAACATACAACATCTTCATGATTTCTGTAGTTCTTTCAAAAGCGATTTATCAATATTAAAGTTAGTGACAGGTGCAACATAAAAGTAAAGCTGTGAGGTAACTTTTCATTCCTCATGTCCCATGTGTGATGTCTACTATCAGAATCTTGACAACCAATTATACTACTGCTGAGGATTGATGGGTATGTACTAATGTTTCCCAGCTAATTTTGCTCTGGTTTCCTCATTAAATTAGGATTACTTTTTAGAAGGAAATATGTTTAAAGAAAGCTAATGGCAGCATGTTCAGTTCAGTTCAGTTCAGTCGCTCAGTCATGTCCGACTCTTTGTGACCCCATGAATCGCAGCACACCAGGCCTCCCTGTCCATCACCAACTCCCGGAGTTCACTCAGACTCATGTCCATAGAGTCGGTGATGCCATCCAGCCATCTCATCCTCTGTCGTCCCCTTCTCCTCCTGCCCCCAATCCCTCCCAGCATCAGAGTCTTTTCCAATGAGTCAACACTTCGCATGAGGTGGCCAAAGTACTGGAGTTTCAGCTTCAGCATCATTTCTTCCAAAGAAATCCCAGGGCTGATCTCCTTCAGAATGGACTGGTTGGATCTCCTTGCAGTCCAAGGGACTCTCAAGAGGCTTCTCCAACACCACAGTTCAAAAACATCAATTCTTCGATGCTCAGCCTTCTTCACAGTCCAACTCTCACATCCATACATGACCACAGGAAAAACCATAGCCTTGACCAGACGGACCTTTGTTGGCAAAGTAATGTCTCTGCTTTTGAATATGCTGTCTAGGTTGGTCATAACTTTCCTGCCAAGGAGTAATCATGTAATTCATTCTTTTCACTTTAAAGAGAGTAAACTGGCTTCCCCACATCAGTGGCAAAGCTAGGATTGAAAACCCAGGTCATGTGATTTGAGTCCGTTCTCGTGACCCCTCTGCTATGCTGCCTATCAATATTCTCAAGGTAGTCAAATTCTGCCACTAATGGGATGACCTTGGAAAGCAACTTAACATCTCTAAGACATACTTCCTCATATGGGGAAAGGGGGATAATAATAATGCCTATCTCACAGTGTCATTGTGAGTATTAGATGAGTTAATTTTTTTATTTCTTTTTTTTTTTTTACTGGAATAGAACTGTTTTATAATGTTGTGTTAGTTTCTGCTGCACAACAAAATGAATAAGCTATAAGTGTACATATCCCTTCCCTTCCACCTCCCTCCTATCCTCACCACCCTACCAACCTAGGTACTTCAGAGCATCAAGTAGAACTCCCTGTGCTTTATAGCAGGTTCCCACTAGCTGTCTATTTCACATATGATAATGTGTATATGTCAATCCTAATCTCCCAGTTCACCCCACCCTGCCCCCTCCATGCCCACATATCTGAAAACACTTACAACAGTGATTGCCATGTCGTAAGCACTGTAAAGGTACTGGCTGAAAGAAGTTTTGTTACTCTAAATACTACTCTGGGACTATTTTATTTCATACCATTTATCATTTTTATAGGAAGATTAAAAATGGTAGTGCAAACTGCAATTAAATAAAATAATAATTGTTAGGCTGTAGCTGGAATAAATTAGAACATGTACATAAGATTCTCCTTGCATTTGTGCAACCATTTGCCTGACATTACCAAGTGCTGCTGCTTAGTCCCTCAGTTATGTCTGACTCTGGACTACTGCCCTCCAGGCTCCTCTGTCCATGGGATTTTTCAGGCAAGAATACTGGAGTGGGTTGTCATTCTCCTCCTCCATGGGATGTTCACCAACCAGGGATCGAACCTGCATCTCCTGTGTCTCCTGCATTGCAGGAGAATTCTTTACCTGCTGAGCCATCAGGGAAGCCCATTACCAAGTGAGTACATAGCTATACAAATCCCATGTGAAAGAAAACATACTCATAATTCAGTTAACTATGAATTATTATGAATTATAATTAACTATGATAGCTAACATTTACTGGATACTTCTTAGACACATGTTAATGTATTCATTTGAATTGCAAGAATAACTCTATGGAATAGATGCTACTATTATCCCTATTTTTCAGATTAGTAAACTGAGAAACAAAGAAGTAGCTTTTGTTTTGTGAACACACAGCTGACAACTGGTAGAGCTGAGATGGTATAACTGCTCATGTCCTGAGCATTTCCCAATTTTGCCTGTCCTCCACTCTTCCCTTCCCCCCAAGTGCTAGAATCCTGAGTAATATAAGGAAAGAATATATAAGAAATGATATATGTAGTTTCTAAAATCCCACTTCCTCACTGTCCGTTGGTAACAAACTATAAAAGGACAGTTCTATTGAAAATGATCGTGTTCTGAAAGTAACTGAACCTTAGATCCTGTTTCTGTCTCCACTTCAGTGAAAAGACTGAGGTTGCTAGTGACCCTGATGTTTTCCCCTGGGTATAAGAGAGCTGAGGATGAACACAGCAAAGATGAAAAAAAGCAGATGCTTAATCTGAAAAAAAGTAAGACATTTTATGAAAGTATTCATCAGACTTATTGAAATAGTCTGGGATTTTCACTGATCACTGTTTCACCATGCATTTTAGCATGTAACTTTTTCTTTTTTTTTTTTTTTGCCACTCAATAATTTCTAAACTCTTCTGCCTCCAAAGGTAAAGAGCTTCATGTTCTGAAAGAAAGGAGGAAACTCCTGAGAGAGCTCGTAGATCTGAAACCTAGAACATAATTTTCTAAATCAGTGACTCACTTACACATGATTGCAAGCCATAGTGACTCTGAGCATGTTTGTAGAACTGAGTTGAATGGACTTGTCCAACAATCCAGGCTACGTCTACACAGGGAGGGTTTGTGATCCACATGTTCTTTAAAACTGGGCAGAACTGATCATGGAGACATAGCTCCTTTCCACTTTCAGGAGTCAGATATAAAGGATATGGAGAGAATCTTGGTTTTTTTCCCCTGATACATGTTCTATTACACTAGTAGCAATGACAACAAAAATAACGGGGCCTTGGCAAGTACTTCAGGGAGAAATTGCGAGCTGGAAAGACGCCAGGAGAGGCAGACTTTGATACACTATTGGTGAGCAGACCTTAAAAGCCTTCTCCGTGGTGAAAACAGAAGCATGCTTGAGTCGGAGACTCACCTGCTTACCCCAGGTAATCAAAGAGGATCAGGTGATGAGCTATGAAGGCAGAGGATGCTAGTAGAAAAACCCTTAAGCTACCAGGACACTGCCCTTCAGCCTTTGCACGGACAAATTTTGAGAAGCAGAGGCCTTGACATTGTCTTTCTCAGTACACTGACTCAACAAGTATCTCTTTCCAGCTCACAATACGCTAGGCATCGCTAATACATTGGCCAACTAGAAAGATAGTTTCCTGCCTCCATGAAGCTGACAGAGTAGAAGAGAATAACTGTTTAATTAATTATAATTGTGGTAAGTGTGCGCAAAGAAGTAGAGATCATTTTAGGAGCCCATAATGGGAAACCAATCTTCACTTAGGCAAGCAAAACAAAAAGAGGCATTTAAGCTGATGCCTCAAGGATGGGTAGACTTCAGCTTTGCCCTGTGAAGACAATGGGAAAAAGCTGATGGCAAGAACGTCAGGCAGAGGAAAAAGAAACATAGCCTTGATGGCTCCTTCACAAGCCTGAATTCATGCTTTAACACTTCATCTCTCTTCACCCACCCAGGACCAGGTAAGCACTAAGGAAGGCATAATGATGATATTAACTACTGTTTCATATGCTTTTTATGCTCCTCAAAAACACTGAATGCTTTGATACCTTATTTAATCCAAGCAGCAGCCCTGTAAGGAAAGGGCTATCTTCTTTCCATTTCACACATGATGAAGCAAAAGTGTGTACTGCATATAAACGATAGAGTCAGGAATTCAAACACAGGTGTCCCCGATGCACACCCTAAAAGAAATTCTTCCTACAATCCCTTTCCACATATGATAGAAGGAAAAAGAAGCAAAAAAGTAGTACTCAGTAAAAGGAGAAGAAATTATCACGGGGAAAACAAATGAGGAGAAGAATTCTCCTGTCTGCCTATTTGTAACGTGTGTGTGTGTGTGCGTACAAGCACGCATACTCAGTCGTGTCTGACTCTTTGCGACTCCATGGACTATAGACCACCAGGCTCCTCTGTCCATGGAATTTTCCAAGCAAGTCTACTGGAGTGGGTTGCCATTTTCTCCTCCAGATCTTCCAGACCCAGGAATCGAACCCTTGTCTCTTGCATCTCCTGCATTGGCAGGCAGATTCTTTACCACTTGAGACACCTGGGAAGCCCCTCAAAACACAATGCCAAGTGTCTATCTGCCTATTGTGATCAATACCAGCGCCAGTGGGCAGACCATTACAGATGATCAAGTTTTCAGAGTCTGAGTCTTCTGTTCTCTGGTAAGGTGTCTGTCAATTCAAAGCCTAATGTACTTCATTTCCAGCAAAAAGAACATTTTTACAAGCTGAAATTGAAGGTGATCCTTCTCAAAAATACCGATCATTTCACACAGGAAACGTCTTTTTCTTGAGCCAGGTTTTATCATTGCCTGACAGCCATACTATCGGAGACAATTCTCTTAAGGACCAAAGTTGTTTTTATATTTGCAAAAAAAATGAAAAAGAAATGTTGTAGGGCAAAAAAGTTTCACAAAGATCAAAGTAATTCAAGTACAACACAAGAATATACCATTAAATTTCAGTGAAAAGAAAGCTTTAAAATTCACTCAAAAATAACATCACACCATCAGAAGACTTAACTTCTGTCATATCACCCAAGGAGATAGGACTGATCATTCTCAGAATGCACTATTCAAAGAGAAGAAGCCACAGATCCATTCATTTGTTAAGAGTTGTCAACTCTGGGTTTTAAAACTCATTTCAATCACACAAGAGTAAGGCATTTTCTAGTGAAAGTGCCTCACTAAAAAGCATCTTTGAGTGAGTCAAAAGAAAGAGAAAAATCAATACACTTTTTTCCAACCAAAATGTATGTCTTTGATTCTGAGAGAAGACTAAAAAAAAAAAAAAAAAATTAACAGCAATAGTGACTTTAAACTGTAACACTCTTTTTTTTCATATTTTTTAGTGATCATTTTTTCTTATGTGGCATATAAAATGTTTATTTCCCTTTTTCTAAAACTTCATAATAACCTTCCTGGGACTGAGTTTCAGACTCTTTGGAAACTACTGATATATTAATTGATTTTTAAAAATTCTCTTAAAAATATGAATTTCACTTAATTGCCACATATGGCCTTTCCTTTAAATATTGACTCTTCAGCAGGTAGTGTCTATAAATAAAACCAGATTTCAAAAATCCTCCATAATAGGGGAATGAAAATTTGGTAGATTTTACTTACCTGCCAGAACTAAAAAAATCAATATAGAGTTGAAGAAATGTGCTTGTGTTTGGAGAGTGTGGATAAATAAGACATAAAATACACGTGTGCAGTCAGTGCTAAGAAATGATGCAAAGAAGAGGAGAAACAGGTCAGACAACTCTGTCTCCAGTTCAGAAACTGGGTAAGACCAATAGTTGTAGCTAGAATGGGAGACTTTAATAAGGGTTGAAAAAGAGAAGAATATGGGCTTCCCAAGTTGGGCTTCCCTCATAGCTCAGTCAGTAAAGAGTCTGAGTGCAATGCAGGAGACCTGGGTTCGATCCCTGGGTTGGAAAGACCTCCTGTAGAAGGAAATGACAATCCACTCCAGTATTCTTGCCTGGAGAATCCCATGGACAGAAGAGCCTGGCAGGCTACAGTCTATGGGGTTGCAAGAGTCGAACACGACTGAGCAACTAAGCACACTAAGCCCAGGTAATGCTAGTGATCAAGACCCCACCTACCAATGCAGGAGATGTAAGAGAGGCGGGTTCCATCCCCGGGCCGAGAAGATCCCCTGGAGGAGGACATAGCAACTCATTCCAGTATTCTTGCCTGGAGAATTCCATGGACAGAGGAGCCTGGTGGGCTACAGTCCGTGGGGTCGCAAAGAGTCGGACACGACTGCAGCGACTTAGCAGCGGAAGAGAAGAATATAAAAGCTAGAGTATTAATAACTGATCCTCTGACTTGACAGAGACAGAAACAGAAGGAAAGGAACTACATTTACAGAATCAGTCAGATCAACATAAAATACCTAGCACTTTACTCTTCTCAAAGGCTTTCATGTTTTATCCAATGGGCAGCATTACCCCAAATTTGTAGGTAAACAAGGGACACTAGATGATCTCAGTGTGATCTCACACGTAAATGAGTGGCATAACCAACACTGCAATGGGGCCAGTGCTCTGTCCATCCAGCCTCCTGGGCAGGGCTTTCAGTTGTACAACCCACATTTATGGAACACTGTTTACAATATTGGCTAAGCTTTAGATGGAAAGAGCTCCTAGGTGTGAAGTGTTCCTTCAGGCGATTTGCATCATAAAGAGGACATCCAGAGATCATCAGTTAACCTTCAGCCCAAGCTGTTTAGAGGGGTCAATGAGTCAGTCATTAATTATATACTATCCAAAATGGGGGAAGAGTGGAGGCCTCAATTGAAATCCCTTGAATATAAAATTTTCTGAAAATAAACTGCTCTAGCAAGAGCAAACCAACAAAAGCAGTTACATGAATGTTTAAAAAAGCCAGCTTTGACCAAAACTGCATATGAGGCTGATTAATCTATAAAGCATCTTTCTTTTCTGTAATATAATAACACAAACCATATTTTCTTGGATAAGAAAACTTCAGTGAAGTCATATTTAGTGTCAGCAAACCTGTCTATGCGATTATTTTCTGATAATTTCACAATCTCTCACCTTCCAATTAACCATGAGATACCATCTCAGGCTACAACACCTCTCAGGCTCGTTTACACCGATCACAAAATCTCAGTAAGCATGAGTGTGCCTTTTATCTGCAATATTTCCATTTAACAGATTTATGTATATTTCAACTCCATCAATTCCATGTACAGTCATAAATCATGGCTGAAAATGTTTATCTTTTATTTTTGTCTTCATATTTCTCCCATACTCTACTACTTTTGTTATTCTAAAACTTAACTAGTAGATTGGGAATGAACAAAATTTGTATGAAAATCTATAAAGTTTTGTATCGAACTTTATGAAAACAAAAGACTCTGAAACTGGTGTTCTAATGGTTAGTTGTATGTCTTGTTGTAAATTTCAGCTAAAAGAACCAAAATAAAGATTTAGAAAATAAAACAGAGCTTATGAAACTTTCCCCAAAAATGAGGTTATTTTCAAGTCATAGAGGCAAAATATTTGGGGCTTTATGTAAATAAAACTTAATTCTCATTAAATGAAAGAAAAACTTAATGCAGGTTTATCAACTCCTCTTTCTCTCGTGTTTCCATTCTCATTCAGATTCCTAGTTATATGCATGTATAATTTTAAATGCAAGTGTAATTCACTGAACACCATGCCCCTCTGCGCTCCTACTCCATTTTTTATACCCCATTCAGCAGAACTATTTAAAATAGTTGTCTATATTCACTAGATCTTCTTTCTCACCTTTCCTGTACTGAACTCCTTTTATAAAAAAAAAAAAAAAAAAATAGCCCTAAGTCGTGTCTTACTCTCATGATCCCATGAACTGTAGCCTGCCAGTCTCGTCTGCCCATGGGATTCTCCAGGCAAGAATACTGGAGTGGGTTGCCATTTCCTTCTCCAGAACCCCAGTTATAATCAGGCTTTTATCCCCAGCTTTCCATAGGAGCAAGTGACCCCCATATTGTTCAAAGCAATAGCTACCTCTCTATTCTCTTCTTTTTTAAGTATTTTTAAAAATCAAGACCACATTTTTTAGATAGTGTTAGGTTTGCAGCAAAACTGAGGAAAACATGCCTACATTTCCCATATACACCCTGTCCCTATACCTGTACAACTTTCCCTATTATCACCAGAATTGTATGTTCATTATGGTTGATGAAATTACATTGAAATATCATAATCACATTATGATTTGCTCTTGCTATTGTATGCTCTATAGGTTTGGACAAATGTATAATGACATATATTCACCATCAGAGTATCACACAGAGTATTTTCACAGCCTTAAAAATCCTCTGTGCTTGCCTATTCATCCCTCTCCTCCCTAACCCTGGGCAACCACTGGTCCTTTTACTATCTCTGCTGCTGCTGCTGCTGCTGCTGCTGCTAAGTTGCTTCAGTCGTGTCCAACTCTGTGTGACCCCATCGATGGCAGCCCACCAGGCTCCCCCATCCCTGGGATTCTCCAGGCAAGAACACTGGAGTGGGTTGCCATTTCCTTCTCCAGTGCATGAAAGTGAAAAGTGAAAGTGAAGTCGCTCAGTCGTGTCCAACTCTTCGAGACCCCATGGACTGCAGCCTAGCAGGCTCCTCTGTCCATGGGATTTTCCAGGCAAGAGTACTGGAGTGGGTTGCCATTGCCTTCTCCTACAGCTTTGTTATTTCCAGAATATCACATAGTTGGAATCATACAGTATTTAGATTTTTCAGACTGACTTCTTTCACTTAGTAATACCTATTTAAGTTTCCTCCATGTCATTTCATACTTTAATAGTTCATTTCATTCTGTTGCAGGGAGCAAGCCAATTCTGACTCCATGTTGGAAATTTTCTTTGACTTTCTTTTTGTTGCTATTGTTATAATTTGTTGTTCTTAAGTCCCTCAGTCATGTCCAACTCTCTGCGACCTCATGGACTGCGGAACACCAAGCCTCCCTGTCCTTCACCATCTCCTGGTTGCTCAAACTCATGTCCATTGAGTCGGTGATGCCATCCAACCATCTCATCCTCTGCCGCCCCCTTTTTCTCCTGTCTTTAATCTTTCCCAGCATTAGGGTCTTTTCCAATGAGTCAACTCTTCGCATCAGGTGACCAAAATATTGGAGCTTCAGCTTCAGTATCAGTCCTTCCAACGAATATTCAGAGTTGATTTCACTTAGGATTAACTGGTTTGATCTCCTTGCAGCCCAAGGGACTCTCAAGAGTTTTCTCCAAACAGCACAGTTCAAAAGCATCAATTCTTTGGCTCTCAGCCTTGCTATTCTTGGTTAAGGCCAGCCTTGTTATTATAATCATATTTAATGGCTTACCTTGAGGACCCTGCCCCTCTGCCTGACTGTAAATTAAAGTGCCTTTGTTCAGCTCATGGAGAGATTGTCCCTGCCCAGCTATGAATGGAAGAGAGCAATACATCCCTTCCAAAGGCTGCCCATTCCCTTGAAGATGTTTTGCAAGACTGAAGACCCTTTCACTTGACTTCCCCAGTGCTTCTCCCCCTCTATTCTGCCTTTTGACTTTAGTTCCTCATTGCTTCTTTCTCTCTGATCTATAAAAGAACCTGACATCCAGACCCCAATAAGATGGTTATTTTGAGGCACTAGCCTGCCGTCTTCTCTGTCAGCTCCTTTCTGAATAAAGTTGTTTTCCTTGCTTCAATACCTCGTCTCTCAGATTCATTGGCCTGTGTTGTAGAGAGCAGAGTGAGCTTGGACTTGGCTAACAATTCCTGAAGAATATTCCATTTCCTGAATGAACCAGAGTTTATTTACCCACCTACTAAAGGGCATCTTGGTAGCTTCCAAGTTTTGGCATTTATGTATAAAGTCACTATAAACATCGTCAGCTAAAACATATAGTCACAACCTAAAAGCAGAGTGTTATTTTATTTGGTGGGAATATTTAGGACACTAAGCCTGAAAGACAGCATCTCAGTAGCTCTGAGAAAACTGTTGCAAGGAGGAGAAGTCAGTCTATATATAAGCTTGTAACAAAGGGAGCAGGCAGTCTGAACATCAAAGATCAGGATTCAAGTTAAGGAACTTAGCATTCTGTGTAAGGGAAGATGCAAGTTCTGGGCTTACAGAATTCATTCCTTCCATATGCACCTCAGTTGCCCACCAGGCTCCTCTGTCCATGGGGATTCTCCAGGCAAGAATACTGGAGTGGGTTGCCATTTCCTTCTCCAGGGGTTCTTCCTGACCCAGGGATCGAACCTATGTCTCTTATGTTTCCTGCCTTAGCAGGTAGGTTCTTTACCACTAGCCCCACCTGGGAACTCTTACACTTCAGTTATCTGGGGCCAATCCTGTTTCCTTGCTAACCTTGCTTCTTGCATTCCCCCTGCTCCTTAGCAGTCACCATGGGGGGCGGAGGCATCTGCTGGATCACAGTTTTGGTAGATCTCATTCACATTTGAAGGCCAGAAATCGCTGATGGCTGTGACATTTCTCGTTTATTGATATGGCAAGGAGATATCTTCATTTCACAGCATCCATGTGCAAGATTTTATGTGGACATGAATTTTCACCTCTTTTGTGTGGATACCAAGGAGCATGATTTCCTAATCAAATGGTAACAACATGTTTAGTTTTGTAAGAAACTGCCAAAGTGTCTTCCAAAGTGGCTGCACCGTTTTGAATTCCCACCAGCTGTTGATCTCCATTCCTCTTACCACTTCCTACTGTCAATGTTTCAGATTTTGGCCGTTCTCATAGGTGTGTAGTGACATCTCATTGTTGTTTTAGTTTGCACCTCCCTCACAACACATGATATGGAGGAGCATCTTTTCAGGTGTGTATTTACCATATGCATGTCGTCTTTGATAAAGTGTGTGCTTCCCTCATAGCTCAGTTGGTAAAGAACTCGCTTGCAATGCAGGAGACCCTGCTTTGACTCCTGGGTCAGGAAGATCCACTGGAGAAGGGATAGGCTACCCACTCCAGTATTCTCGGGCTTCCCTTGTGGCTCAGCTGGTAAAGACTCCACCTGCAATGTAGGAGACCTGGGTGCCATCCCTGGGTTGGGAAGATCTCCTGGAGAAGGGAAAGGCTACCCACTCCAGTATTCTGGACTGGAGAGTTCCATGGACTATACAGTCCGTGGGGTTGCAAAGAGTCAGACACGACTGAACGATTTCATCATCATCATCTGTTAACATCTTGACCCATTTCTCAATCTGGATGTTTGTTTTCTTATTGGTGAGTTTTAAGAGTTCTTTGTGTATTCTGAATAACAATCTTTTATCAATTGTGCTTATTTAAACATTTTCTCCCAGGGTATAGTTTGCCTTCTCATTCTCTTGACGGTGTCCTGCAGAGAAAAAGTTTGTAATGTTAGTGAAATCTAGCTTATCGAATCTTTCTTCCATGGATCCCACATTTGGTGTTTTATCTAAAAATTCATCACCATTTCCAAGTCAGCTGGGTCCACCCTCTTCTTAGTCCATTTCTTAACCATGTGTAGCACAGCTGACCAGTTATCGTGTCCTCTTTCTTGAAACACTCCCTTTCCTTTGCTCCCTAGACATCACACTCATCTGTCCCACTCACTACTCCTTATCCATCACATTGTTCACTCTGTCTCCTTTGTTTGAGCTACAAATGTTGGGCTGTATCTATGTTCATTTCAAACTTTCTTCTTGTCTAGTCCTGTGGCTTTCAATTTCATGTTCATTCTGTTGCCCTACATGTATGTCTTGACTCCAACCTCTGTTGAGCTCCACAGACAACTAATACCATTGCATACTTGATATCTCCATATGCATGTCAAGTAATTGTGTAAAGCATGGTCCCATTAGAATTACCAAATCCCCTAGATCCTTCCTATCCAGTCAACTGGATCTCAGTAAATGGAAAAATCTTTCATCCGGTGGCTCAAACCAAGAACCAAAAAGTCACTGAGTTTTATTTTTCCCTCATTTCCCACTCAATCTCTTAAAACTCTTATAATTCTACCTCTAAAATCTATCCTGAACCCATCTAAAAATTTTCATTTCTAATGCCAGTAGCCCAGTTTTGCCTCCATCTCTTTATTAACCTCTTCTAATAACTTCCCAACCTTTCCCCAGCTTCCTCTCTATAACCATCACCCACACAATAGCCTAAATAATCGTATAAAAAGTAAGCCAGATGATCCATTTTCCTGGCTTAAATCTCCAATGGTTTCCTTTTATACAGAAAATAAAACCCAAGGGCCTTCCTAGGGTTCACAATACCTTTTATCACCTGTCCTTCTCTGGTCTCCCTCCTTGCCACTCTAACCCTTACTCTAACCATGGTGCAGTGATCATGGTACCCTCACTTGCTACTCTAAGTCTCACTCTAACCATGGTGCAGTGATCTCCATCATCTTCTATTTTCTTGGACATAGTGAATCTCATTTCTGATTTCAATTCTTTATTCTTCCATCCACCAAGAATGTTCTGAACTAGATTTTCTCACAACTGCTTCCTTATTATTAAACTCTTTATTCAAATGTGACCTCCTCAGAGAGGTCTTTCTTGATCACCCAACCCTTCCTAGGACTACAATCATTAGTTTTTGTATAACGTGTTTTATTTCCATCATAGCTTTTACAACAATCTCAAAACATCCTAACTAGTGTGATTGTTTATTGTCTGTCTATTCCTCTAGTAAAATGTGAGCTCTAGGAGGGCAGACACTTCATCTCACTTGTCTTCCTATTGCTGTTTCCCCAGCATTGGGAACAGTGCTTGTCACATGGTGGGAGCTCAACATATTTTGTAGATAAAGGGCTATACAAAGTACCATGACTCTTGTTTTTGTAGTGAGTGGAAATCAATTAAATTGCACAGAGTCATAGATCAATTAGCTGAAGGATCTTTATATCAATTTTCTTATAGAACTGATGTTTTAATAGAACTTACAGTCACACTTAGATACCAGGAGATTATATTTATTTCATTTTGCAAATGTGTATATTCTTTGTGAAGCCATATTTCTGAAGTGTTAATTTAACATTACACTACTACGCTTTTTTAAAAATGTGGCTGTCTTCTACTAAAATGGCACACATATCAGTGCAATATCCAGGAACTAAAATCAACAGCTAAATTATGTATTTGGAAGATTGTCCAGGAGTCTAGGCTAAATTAGAATAAGGCATAGCTTTATGTCTAAAGCACCACCTTCATTTTATTATTCCCTGCTTCTCAACTCACAGTAGCATCTATTGCCAGCCTGCCTTTGTCAATGGCACATACTATCTTTTATTCCTAAATACCAATTTGTTGTCAGTCTATATTCTATCACCCCAAACAGACATTAGGCTTTTGGTGTGCTGCACTGGAGAAGTAAGTTCTATCAAAATCAGTCATTTAGAGGCTTCCCTGGTGGTCCAGTGGCTAAAGCGGGGAGTCCAGGTTTGATTCCTGGTTGGGGAACTAAGACCCCACATGGCTTGTGGCCAAAAAACCAAAAACAACAGAAGCAATATTGTAACAAATTCAATAAAGACTTTAAAATGGTACACATCAAAAAAAAATCTTAAAAGCAAAAACAAAGTTACTTAATAGATATTGTAAAATATTATGATGACAATCATTATAAATCTCTAAACTGAAATCTATCTTATCTTTAATCCCAAACACCATGTGAAAATTAAACTAAAAATGCCAAACAATTGATTTTGGCATTGCAATATTTTCAACTGTTTTTACATGTCTTCTTTATACTTTACACTTATTGACACATAATGAAAAAAATTTCTTTCTGTTCTTTACACATCTTGGAGCAATGATATGTAGAGTTGATCCTCTCAGAAACTACTAAATGAATATTGTTGTTGTTGCTGAGTTGCTAAGTCGTGTCTGACTCTTTTGCAACCCCACGGACTGTAACTCACCAGGCTCCTCTGTCCACGGGATTTTCTAGGCAAGAGTACTGGAGTGGGTTCCCAATCCAAGGACCGAACATCTGTCTCCTGCTTTGTAGGTGGATTCTTTATCACCAGCCACCTGGGAAGCTCAATGTATATTCAGTTCACTTCACTTCAGTCTCTCAGTTGTGACTGACTCTTTGTGACCCCACGGACTGCAGCACACCAGGCCTCCCTGCCCATCAACAACTCTCAGAGTTTACTCAAACTCATGTCCACTGAGTCAGTGATGCCATCCAACCATCTCATCCTCTGTCGTCCCCTTCTCCTCCCATCTTCAATCTTTCCCAGCATCAGAGTCTTTTCAAATGAGTCATTTCTTCGCATCAGGTGGCCAAAGCATCTGGAAATCCCAGTACCTACCTTGTGTGTGCTTAGTCACTCAGTCGTGTCCGACTCTTTGTGACCCCATGGACTATAGCCCTCCAGGCTCCTCTGTCCATGGAATTCTCCAAGCAAAAGTACTGGAGAGGGTTGGCATGCCCTCCACCAGGGGATTGGAATTGTACTCAGGTTTCCTGCACTGCAGGCAGATTCTTTACCACCTGAGCCACCAGGGAAGCCCACATACCCTTGAGACTTCCATTAACATAATCATGGTGAAACAAGTGCTTGTTAGGAACTGTAAGCATTTGAAAATAAGGGGGTCATTCTAGGGAATTAGTTGTATCACAGGGAGAAAAATAGATAGTACTTCACTGCCTCCACTTGCAAATGCCGAGTGAGTGACATCTGGCCTTACCCCCAGGAGCAGCGGTGCATGGATGCCATGCCACCATGTGGTTTGCAGGCGTTGGGGTCACCAAGGCAGACATGACTCACACAGACACTGTGTGAGCACCAGTTTCCTCACCTGGAGGAGGGGCAGAGCAAGGTCAACTTCAATAGTGAGCACCAGTCCCCCAGACCCCATCCCTCATGTGCACACCCTTCTTGTGTTGCAGCAAAGTCTCCTTCCCTCCCCATAGAGCAGAAATAGCAGTGGGCTGGCCAGATGCAGTATCATGCATCCCACTTGGGCAAAAAAAAAAAAAAGTATACATTAGGTCCAGAACAGGTCAAAGATTCCTGAACAAAGAGAAATGCCCAGCACAGTCTGAGAGGGTTCTTTATTTCTTTGTAATAAAATGTTTCAGGCCCAGGGCCCATTTTAGGCATCTGTGTAGGGATTGAAGGACTGCACTCATGAGATTGTCTTTCCCAATATAAAATGTAATGACTGTCCTCAGTTTTTATAATAACTGAAGACCAGACAATTAACTGAAGTTTCTCTCTCAAACTCTACCCCCATGCCTCTTTTCCCCATTGCTGGGCCCTTTCACCGTTTAGGAAGCAGAAATACCTTTCTGTACAGCTGTTCCTTAGGAGAAAGTTTAATATAGCTATGGGAGAAAAAAAGTTGGTTTCATGGTTTAAAATATGCTCTTAAGAGTTACATCAAAGAAAATAGTCTTAAATGACAAACTATATTCAGCCTGTATGAACCAGATGGTTAAGATAGAAAAGTTATTTTGTTTGTTGGTTTTACATTCCTGCAACTTGGTTTTCAACATGTAGAGACAAATTCTAAAATCAGTAAAATGCAAGGTTTTCCTAGAATAAAATATAAGTTTCCGTTATATTAGCTGTTATAACAAACTCCAAGTTCATATGGCTTAAGGCCAGGGACACTTTCTGACCTGGTGACTCAAGTTCTGGTGTCATATCTTTTTGCCTTTTCACACGGCTCATGGGGTTCTCATGGCAAGAATACTGGAGTGGTTTGCCATTGCCTCCTCCTCCTTCAGCCGATGCTGAAGCTCCAATACTGATGTGAAGAACCGACTCATTGGAAAAGGCCCTGATTCTGGGAAAGATTGAAGGCAAAAGGAGAAGCAGGCAGGTAGAGGATGCAATAGTTAGATAGCATCGCTCAAAGGACATGAATTTGAGCAAACATTGGGAGACAGTGGAGGGCTGAGGAGCCTGGAGTGCTGCCTTTCATGGGACCACAAACAGTTGGACATGACTTAGCGACTGAACACCAACGACAACAAAGGCCAGGGAAGTTTACTTTTTTGAACGTCTGAAAGTATAGTGAGAGTGTTCCCGGTTGGTAACTGGAGGTGGCGCTATGCTCACCGTAGTGGATCATGGATATCCGGCTGATAGAGGATTTGTCTTTTTAAACGTGTGTCTTTTTATATCACCATGGGTTTTGATATCTGGCCATGAGTAAGGAGATGAAAATGTTGGGGTTGAGCCTCTTTAGGTATTTCTTAACTGCTTGGTCTGGGGGAAAAAAAAAAGTGAATGTCCTCTGTTTACTTATATGGCAGGATGGCCCTGGCCAGATGGAGTAGGAGCTGGTAACAATTCTTTTCTCTGGAAGAGAAATAAGGTGGGAAGTCCACAAACTGATTCGATTCTTAGCAATGAAACTGCAGTAGAGAAGGCCAAAAGAAACAAATACATGGGTTAGGGGTTTGGAGAGCTGAAGGGCTTTGTGCCCAAATCCAGTATGGCGCTCAGAGGAGGTGACATTATCTCCTGAAGCCTTCAGTGATAGCACAGTGTGAGGGGCACAAGTGGGGTGGAAGCGGTGGCAAATTAGTTCTAATCAGATACAAAGCTTGAAATAACCCCATCCTCAATCTACCAGAGGCCCTTATGATGCAGGAAAGCACCTGACAATAGTTTGTCACACTCCATACTGATGGCAAGGCAGGCTCCTGTGGCTGCCCCGCCATGAAAACCAGGACACAGAATAATCAGCATGAACTGTGACTGGAGAACGGGGTGCAGCTTAGACATGAACAGGTCTCAGCAGAGATGTCTACTGACAACCAAGGTTGTGCTTCCGTGGGTGGGTTTAGATTTTTCTCTCCTGAGAAAGTAGCTCATTTAAATAGAGAGGTGTGCATGCTTCAGTTGTGTGTGTCCAACTTTTTGCAGTCTTATGGACTGCAGCCCACCAGGCTTCTCTGTCCATAGGATTCTCTAGGCACGAATACAGGAGTGGGTTGCCATGACCTCCTCCAGGGGATCTTCACGACCCAGTGATTGAACCTGGTCTCTTATGTCTCCTGCATTGGCAGGCGGCTTCTTTACCACTAGCACTACCGGGGAAGCCCTTAAATAGAGGTACAGAGAAAAGTGGGGAAAAAAAAAGTCATTTGTATGTACAGTAGAGTTTTGGTGACTTGAAATGTAATACCTGCCACATCTGGATTCTGAATAATGCTGCATTAGTAGCTGTCTCAGAAACTCTCAGTTTAAAAAAAATTTATTTTTCCATTAAAACTTGACAGTTGGAAAAGAATTTGGTTTTAGGTTCACCTTTCCATTTCAGAATTTTATTTAGTAAGACTCTTTAGTCATTAAATCAATATTAGTTTCTGCAGCATAATCAAGTTGAGGCTCACATATATGAGATGACTGTTTTCTGTTCTCTTCCATGACACATTTAATACATTTGCAATTTTTCTCCCAGTTGGCAGCCAAGTACTATTTCCACCCATAAGACATTACTTTTAGCTGATTATGAAAAAGGATTCCTTTCATGGCTGGTGGCCATTTGGGCCTGTCACTCAACTGTCACGACAGTGGCTGTCAAAGATGTCTGCCTTTAAGTACCCAAAACTTTTTTTTTCTTAAATTTGGCTTTGTTGGGTCTTAGTCGCAGCATCTGGAATCTTCATTGCTGAGTGCTGAATCTCTGCTGCAGCCTGTGGGATATTTAGTTGTATCATCTAGTTCCCTGACCAGGGAAAGAAACCAAGTCTCCTACAATATGAGCATGGAATCTTAACCACCAGACCACCAAGGAGATCCCAAGCGCCCACACCTTTCTCAGATGTTTTTGAGAAACTTACCACTCCCTTTTCACCTTCAAATGGACCGCCTTTGAATCTGTCCATGAAGTTGCCCTTTTCTAAGTGCCTCCAAACAGTTGTCTCTGATGTATTATTACCATAGCACTTCTAAACTGTATACTTTAAACAGTTTTTAAGTCAGACCATCACATATAGACACAACAAAGTTGGTAAAAATACATCTGGGTATTTTTCCAATGGCCAAATAGATAAGAATTTAACTATTTCTGGGTAGATTCACTCAAGCTAATAACCATGTAGCCCATTCCATATGTGTGTGTTGATAACTTTGGATCTTTTCTCTGCCCATTACCCCTTCAACATCAAACCTTTCTATTCCAAGTAATATGTTTCATTCCAAAACAGATTTCTCTTTTATATACCTTTTTATTGTGTGTATAAGAAATACCATTTAATTGACTTTGTCATTTCCCTGGGAATTAATTATAAATCGTTACTAAAGATTCTTCAGAGAAAGAGTCATTTGTATTACTTTAAATCTTTCAAACAGTGCTAAACTGATATCATCTTGCAGACTAATCCGGCCACACAAAAGAATAAAATCGAATGTGGCATTAGCCAGTATGTTACTACTAGCTCCTTTTGAAGGATAAGGATGGATCTGTAAAATAGAAGCACATGACTCATCAATATAATTATGACATTTTGAGGCTTTGTGCAAAGCAGTCCTGCTATCATAATCTGAATTAGTCTTTATTAAATATTTAACTAAGCACATTTTTTGATAAGAGAAAACAAAAACCCATGATCTCAAATGTAATAATTTTTCACTGTAATATAAGTCTAGTGTGAAGAAAAGAGTGATGCAGTATTGAGCTTTTACTCACTCTGCAGGGAGTAGGACTTGAAACTTTCATAGCTCCTTACCCCCCCAAAAAAGATGCTCTTGGCCACAATTTAGTTTCTACATGAAGACTGTTGACAGTAACTTCATAGTACTTGCCTAGGTAATCACCTGCCTTGTAAAATGAGGTGTCTTTTCTTCTAGAGTTTATATTGAGTTCAAAATTTCATATAAACGCCACTAAGACATTGCTTCTCACACACACAAAAATTTTTAATGAGCTCGTTCCTCAGTTTATCAGCACCCTTGCTTCCTGACAACTTTCTGCCAGTTGTTACTTCAAAGGAATAGCACTTCTTTAAGGACAGATAGCTTGACACCAACTCAACCCCAAGATACTGACTCAAAAATACTTAACAAAACAGTGAAAACATACTTCTCTTTATTGAGATGTACATACTTAGACAATAATAATTACAATCCAGATAGAATTAGGAACCATTCGGTGGCAAACGTCAAAATTCATTCCAAACTCCTTAAGTAAAAGGAGAATTTACTGGGTTTATTAATTGTAGGAAGGGAACAGGTAAAAGTTTAATGGCACCAGAACTGAGAGATCAAGGCAAACTGGACACCATTTCCAATTCTCATCTCTGCTTCTTCCTATATGTTGTCTTCGTTCTTTCTGATCAGCTTCACTAGAAAAGAATGATTGCTGAGGAACACTTTGGCACCAAATTGAAAATTTCTAACTAAGGGCTCTCATTGACATCCCATGGATCAAATACTCACCTATTGGTGACCAGTGATGACTGGAATAGCAGCAGTTTGTTAATGAAGCCTCTGTCATAAGTAAATGATTAGAGTTGGAATAGGGTTAAGTGAATCTTATTTGGCATAGCAGGTAATAGATGATCACTGTCAGAACTTACACAAACTTGAACTCAGTAATACAAGAACATGTGCATACTCACACTAATAATAAATTGTATCTTCATTTTTGGCTTAGTATTCAAAAAATTAATTGAGTGACACATGTTTGTAATTATCTAATATAGAAAACAGGTATGAAAGAAGATCACTTCAAAGCTGTATGGTGTGATGACCTCATTGCTTAAGTTTTCTGTCTTTGTCCTGTAAAGCCACTGATCATAACTGTTTAAATATATGTTTAAGTATTAGAATAAAAGATTACCTACAATTTTGTCATTCAAAAAAATGTTGAGCTTAGTAAAGAATTCATATCCTTTGTTAAAAAGATAATGTAAAGCAGAAGTGGGCTCTCATTTTGATAGCTATTTAGGAGCTCAGTAAAACAAAGATCTAATCTAAGTAAAAAGTTAGCAGAAAATAATACTCATATTACAATTCACCGAGGTTTCAGTTGTTTCAAAATGACTTTTCTGTTAAGGTCAGGACACACATCTACATGAATAATTATAAACAGAGTATTTTGAAATATCAATATGGATCATGAATGTAAGAGGAAGTATTTGTCATTTAACGCTGTATTTTTCTCCTCCACCTAACCAGAAGGAGACCTATTTTCTCATGAAAATTTTCATCAGTGTTTTCCAGGTTGTCTTCTCATCCAACAAATGCCACTTTATTCACTACTGAAGACTCTGCAGATTTGCAGATGTTTACTTTTAGAAAGTAAAACACACTTTAGTGTGCAACTTTTTTAAAATAAAATATAGTTTGATTAACCTTCCTTCAGAAGATTCATTCATCTAGAAATATTGCTTCATTCTTAACATGTACTGCCCTGTCCCAGCTAGAGGTAGAGGGTTGAATATGAAACAGTCAATCAAGATAAAGAGTGTTGGACTTCTCTGGTGGCTCAATGGTAAAGAATCTGCCTGAAATGCAGGGGACGGGGGTTCGATCCCTGGTCCAGGAAGATGCCACATGCCATGGAGCAACTCAGCCTACATGCCACAGCACTGAAGCCTGTGCTCTAGAGCCTGTGCCCTGCAACAAGAGAAGCCACCACAATGAGAAGCCCGCGCACCACAACTGGAGAGGAGCCCCTGCTCACCACAGCTAGAGAAAGCTCATGCACAGCAATGAAGAAGACCCAGTGCAACCAAAAGAAAAACAATAAATAAACAGTGTTAAGAGAAAGAGACTCCTTTAGCCTCATTCTGCCTCAAAACATCCCATTAGCAGCGAGCCCTCTGTGTGATTCAGCTGGTTGGGGCCACAGGGGAGTAGCCAACAGAAGCCCCTCAGTGGCTGCTCTAGTCTGATGCTTTGAGAGGTCTTGAATGGCACAGGGAAATACTTAACAAAAGTGTGGACAATGAGGCCTACTGTTCTGTCTGCCTCCATCAAATAAACACTCACCAAATCTCTCCTTTGATTTGTGTGAAACTCACATGTAGGCATAGGACAGGCAGACCATTACAATGGGAGTCTAGAATCTGGGGTGCCCGCTTCCCAATTTTGCCAGACTTAGAGTGTGTCTCTAGAAAGACTCATCAGCCAATACTCATTTTTGAGAACTTTTGCTGTGAAGGGCAAGGACAGATATGGAGTAAGAACTGGCGGGAGGGAATATTGAATTTAGATCCATATTTTTTCCTTTTGCTTTTGTTTTGCTTTCTTTCTAAGATGAGAGATATGACAGCATGTTTGCAGGATTCGTGGAAATAATCCATGAGAGAGGAAGAGAGTAATAATGCTGGTGAGGAAATGGAAAACTTCAGGAGCAAATCTCTGAAAAGGTGAAAAAGTTTCTGAAGCACATGTGAGAGGTGGGATGTATAGGAGGAGGGGATCACTCCCCTCTGAACAGGGAGGGAGCAACAGGGTAGAGGTGGGTTCAACTCCCAACCTCTCAACATGGTAATGGGGAGAGCTGGAAGTGCCCATTCCACAGCTTTTATTTTCTTGTTCAGTGATGTATAAGACAGGTAGAACTTCTGCAAGATTATGAGTAGGATAAGGGAGGTTTTAGAAGTGAGAAGAAGGTATGCAATAACCAATTAGGACAGTGTTTCTCAAATTATTTGATAAAAGATCATTTATTTATCTTTAAAAATCTCCTATATTCTTTTTTTCAAATCCTCTTATTTTTTGTTTTTTGTTGGAATATAATTGCTTTACAATGTTGTATTAGCATCTACTGTACAATGGGGTGAATCAGCTACATGTATACATAGATCCCCTCCCAGGTTATCCCATCCATCATCACAGAGTGCCAAGCTGAGCTTCCTATGCTTTCAGCAGGTCCCCACTAGAATAAACCCTGAGAAAACCATGAATCAAAAGGACACATGTACATCATGGTTCATTGCAGCACTATTTATAATATCCAGGACATGGAAATACTCTAAATGTCTAATGACAGATGAATGGATAAAGAAGATATGGTATGCATATACAGTGGAATATTCTGTACTGTGCTGTTCTCAGTCATGTCCAACTCTTTGTGACCCTATAGATTGTAGCCTGCCGGGCTTCTCTTTGTCCATGGAATTTTCCAGGCAAGAATACTGGGAGTCGGTTGCCATTTCCCACGTCGGGAGATATTCCCAACCCAGAGACCAAACCCAAGTCTCCCGTGTCTCCTGCATTGGCAGATGGATGCTTTACCACTGTGCCACACAGGAAGCCCAATGGAATATTACTCAGTCACTAAAGGGAATAAAAAAGACTCTGTAGAAATGTGGATGGATGTAGGTTCTGTCATACAGTGTGAACTAAGTCAGAAAGAGAAAAACAAATGTTGTATATTAACACATATATGTATGTGTAATGTAGAAGAAATGGTACAGATGAACCTATTTCCAGGGCAGGAGTAGAGACACAGACCAGAGGTAGAGAAAGGACATGGGGACATAGAGAAGGTGGGAGAAGGGGAAGGAGGGACAATTTGGAGATTAGGATTGACATATATATATATATACTGCTGCTGCTGCTAAATCGCTTCAGTTGTGTCCGACTCTGTGCGACCCCATAGACGGCAGCCCACCAGGCTCCCCCGTCCCTGGGATTCTCCAGGCAAGAACACTGAAGTGGGTTGCCATTTCCTTCTCCAATGCATGAAAGTGAAAAGGGAAAGTGAAGTCGCTCAGTCGTGTCTGACTCTTCACGACCCCATGGACTGCAGCCCACCAGGCTCCTCTGTCCATGGGATTTTCCAGGCAAGAGTACTGGAGTGCGGTGCCATTGACTACCATGTGTAAAAGAGGTCATTTATTTTACTTTCCAATCTATCATGGGTCTATACTTTCAAAAAATATAATAAAAATAAAATACTGAATTAAGTTTTTAAAAAGTCAGACAAAATACTAACCAAATTATTTTAACTTCAGATTCAAGGGAATTAGACTTACTCCTTAAAATTACTTTAAAAGTTTGCAAACCCTTCTTATCAGTTTCTAAACTTCAATTGTCATTAACACTAAAAAACTGTTCACAAATAAGATCATGTTTGTACCCTAAGGAGCAGGGATCTAGGAGAGAGAGACTCAGAGCTTACTAGGAATACATTAGAATCTCCTGGTAGTGTTATACAAATATTTGTTTTGTTATTATGAACTAAAAGTAAAGCCAGTTATTCCAATTATGTGATTTTTCTTTACAGAATTTAGCTGTTTGGGATGTGGACAGGAACAAGGTGAGTGATTGGATTCAGCAGGAATTGAACTGTTTCAGGTGGAGGACCTCAGAGATCAAAGGTGATAAGCACTTTTGCAAGAGCAAAATAGACCATGAAATATAAATTGAGTGAACAGTGGAATAAAGTTAGAAGAAGGATGATAAATAGTAAGAAAATTGTAGGATTTGTGGACCAGCAGTTTCAACGACATTGAGGACTCATATCAGTGGGACTGGTTGGTGAGAGACGTTAGAGAGTGAAATGTTTGAAATCATGCTTTCAGAGCTTCTAGGGAAGCAATGGCTAAGATGTGACTATTTTAGCAGCTAGCAGAAATGAGAGAAACACCATTGCAGAGACATTAATGCCAAGGTGGACAAAGGGTCTTCCTCATGGAGGTGAAGTTGTCATGAATGACAATGGGAGTAAGATAGAGAAAATGACTTTGAGTCAAGAACTATACAATGAAGAGAAATTCACAGAGAAATGGAAGAGATGACAGTAAGTATTATCATGAATATCAAAAGAATAGCAAAGTTTTGGCAAGATAGAATAGAAATTATCTGGAATCGGCAATATGAAGAAAAAGTGAAACCAACTCCATTTCCTAATCAGAGGTACTTGGAATGTCAAAACAAAACTGAACTAAACTAAAAAACAAGCCTTCATTCTACAGAGAAAGCAGAGTCCTTAAAACCTTTTTAAACAAAGAGCAAGAGTCCCAGAGGGTGTAATGAAAAGTTTTCTATGTGTTTAATTCCAGTCATGGCGAGCTAGTTCCACAGTCATGGTCCCTTCCATCCCCCCACCAATGGAACCAGAAATAAAGCAAAACATACTGCTGAAATGTATGTTTAAAAAAAGGTAAGATCAGATCAGTCGCTCAGTCATGTCCGACTCTGCGACCCCATGAATCGCAGCACGCCAGGCCTCCCTGTCCATCACCAACTCCCGGAGCTCACTCAGACTCACGTCCATCGAGTCAGTGATGCCATCCAGCCATCTCATCCTCTGTCGTCCCCTTCTGCTCCTGCCCCCAATCCCTCCCAGCATCAGAGTCTTTTCCAATGAGTTAACTCTTCGCATGAGGTGGCCAAAGTCCTGGAGTTTCAGCTTTAGCATCATTCCTTCCAAAGAAATCCCAGGGCTGATCTCCTTCAGAATGGACTGGTTGGATCTCCTTGCAATCCAAGGGACTCTCAAGAGTCTTCTCCAACACCACAGTTCAAAAGCATCAATTCTTCGATGTTCAGCCTTCTTCACAGTCCAACTCTCACATCCATACATGACCACAGGAAAAACCATAGCCTTGACTAGACGGACCTTTGTTGGCAAAGTAATGTCTCTGCTTTTGAATATGTTATCTGGGTTGGTCATAACCTTCCTTCCAAGGAGTAAGTGTCTTTTAATTTCATAAAGTCATGGTTTATGACACTATTCTTCAATAATGACACATTTTGATAAAATAAAATGCTTGAATGCTAAGAGACTAGAGATATTTTATAGTCTAATTTAAATAACAAAGTGACTGAAAAAAATTAATCACATGAATTATGGTGGATAGTTGACATAAGAATTATATATGCACTCAAATAATAGAGTTTCAGCTAAATAAAGTGTGGTGCTTATGCTGACAAAATGATAAATTAGTAATTTAGTAATTAGTTTTTTCTGTTTACTATTTTACACATGTTTTGCATTAAAAATAAAATATGATAAATATGATGTTCTTTGTTTTATTATTTTGGTCATTATTTCCCCATCAAACTATAGAAATAAAGCAGAATGATATATATTCATAAAAATGTTACCGAAGTTTTATAAATGTGCCTATAAAATTTAGCAGTGATCAATCCTAAACCCAATATGGAAAGTTAAAACAATTTTCCAAGTATAAGTTGAAGGAGAGTAGCTCCCTAATCTGTAAAGTGGGATAATAAAGGATCAAGTTTATAAGATTAGAAAGAGGTTTAAGTGAATAGTCATTGTTACCTACTGAATGTTTGTGATCCCCCCTCAAATTCATTCACTGAAATCTTAATCCTTAATGTGGCCATATTTGGAGGTGGGCTCTTTGGTAGGTAATTAGGTTTCAGTTCAGTTGCTCAGTTGTGTCCAACACTTTGCAACCCATGGACTGCAGCACGCCAGGCCTCCCTGTCCATCACCAACTCCTGGAGTTTACTCAAACTCATGTCCATTGAGTCAGTGATGCCATCCAGCCATCTCATCCTCTGTCGTCCCCTTCTCCTTCTGCCTTCAATCCTGTCTTCGCATCAGTAGCCAAAGTATTGGAGTTTCAGCTTCAGCATCAGTCCTTCCAATGAATATTCAGGACTGATTTCCTTTAGGACTGACTGGTTGGATCTCCTTGCAGTCCAAGGGACTCTCCAGAGTCTTGTCCAACACCGCAGTTCAAAAGCATCAATTCTTCGGCGCTCAGCTTTCTTTATAGTCCAACTCTCACATCCATACATGACTACTGGAAAAACCATAGCCTTGACTAGATGGACCTTTGTTGGCAAAGTAATTAGGTTTAGATGAGGTCGTAAGATTGGAGTTCCCACAATGAGATTAGAGTCCTTATAGGAAGAGGAAAGGGGCTTCCCCAGTGGAAAGAATCCATTAAGAATCTGCCTGCAATGTGATCCCCAAGTTGGGAAGATCCCCTGGAGGAGGGCATGTCAGTCCATTCCAGTGTTCTTACCTGGAGAATCCTATGGACTGAAGAGCCTGATGGACTGCAATCCGTAGAGTCACAAAGAGTTGGACATGATTGAACTGACTGAGCATGCATGCATGCGGCCAGATATCTTAGTATCTTAGTATTTCTGGCTGTGTATCTTTTTCATGTAAGGAAACAGTAAAAACAGCTATCTAGCCAGGAAGAGGGCCCACAGCAGCAAACAAATCTCAGCACCTTAATCGGACTTCCCAGCTTCCAAAACTGTAAGAAATAAATGTGTATCATTTAAGCCACTCAGTCTATAATATTTTGTTAGGGCAGCACAAGCCAGTTAAGATAGATATGTAAAGAATGCAATGATATAACTAACATATATCTGTCTATAAAATGTTACCATTGTAGAAAAATTCAAAACTTGAGAAAATACCATAAACCCAATTATTTGCACTATATAATAATAATAATAATAGGGGGATTATTTTACACTAGGCATTTTTAGAATAACCATAAAATGATAATAAAAGTAAAAATACTAATAGCATTTGCAATTACATACCCACTTAGCAAATGTCAGGCACCATTCTGATTACTTAACTCCTAAAAGCAGTTACTCTCAGAACACCTCTATAAAATGGTATTATGATTATTATCCTTGTTTTATGGAAGAGGAAATCAAGGAATAGAGTTTCTAAGAATTTTACATGTAGTAGGCATTTAAAACTTTGCTAACAACACTGAGAGATGAATAGTATTATTGCCATTATTTTACAAATGAGAGAAGTAAAAAAGGGTTAAGAAAATTGCCCCATATTTTTCAGCTGAAAAATGGTGAAGCTGGGAAATCAATTCAAGGTGTCTGGGTCAGACTTCTGTGTCTAATTACTATGCTGCATCATCAAGGGGCTAATAGTCTGTTATGTCTCTTACAAAAAAAATAAAATAAAATAAAATAAGAGGAAATTAACACTTCTGTGGAAATGGGCAATGAACCTGAACAGATAATTCATAAGGGCACATCTCTCTTCTCTTCTTTGACATGCTCATTATATCTACAGTCAATTGCCTGGATAGTTACTTGTACAAAAGTGTAAGTCATTAGGTACAGCAATATTAGTAAAAATAGTAACCCCCAAAGTGGGCTAAAATATTAATGTGAATGTTACAATGTCAGATTACTTACCAAACTGAATGGAAATTTTAATTTATTAAGAACACAAAACATTTATGTTTGTTTTTATTCTTTTAAAATCATTGTTTATTGTATGATCAAATTCATTTCAATCATTTTAAAATGACTATGAAGGTGCCTGGTTGAAACTGATTGAAATGGAGAAATTTAAATCTATATTTTCCATCATTTTACCCAGGCCATCGATTGCCATTATGCTTGTATTATAAATGATCAGTCTAAAAGGAGATCATTGAATAGTTGACATAAAGTAAAAGATAACATTTAAAAGTTATCTTTTTAATATCATTCCTCTGAATTTTTACTTTGTAATTACTAAAATGGACACTCACTTCTATTACTATCATTAAACATAGCAAATTACAAGCTTATGTTTCTTCTTTCATTACTTTCAAAGATATCTTTTATTGATTGGGGACTATGAAATGTAGTAAATAGACATAGCAATATAAAAATATTTTTAAATACAGTGAAATTTTACTTACACAATACGCTGGAAAATTAGGGAGTAAATAGGAAAAACATTTTAATCCCTGTTTAAATATTATTAACTAATTTCTAGTCTTTATAGAGTAGAAAAAAGAGATAGTCATGATATGAATTACATAAAATAAATATCTCTTAGAAGAAAAAATCTCAAAGCTTATTTTCAGGTAATAATTTGCTGATTTGAATTGGAAGTACCTTGCTGCTGCTGCTGCTAAGTTGCTTCAGTCATGTTCGACTCTGTGCGACCCCATAGACGGAAGCTCACCAGGCTCCCCCCATCCTTGGGATTCTCCAGGCAAGAACACTGGAGTGGGTTGCCATTTCCTTCTCCAATGCATGAAAGTGAAAAGTGAAAGGGAAGTTGCTCAGTCGTATCCGACTCTTAGCGACCCCATGGACTGCAGCCTTAGTTTACTGTTTAACAGTAGAAAGAAATCAAGAATTTAGTATGTAACATATCATTTGTCTATCATTGCACATTCACATATTTATTGAAAAATTTTATTTTTTCAATATATTTCTGGTGTTGTTTGACAACATCTGGCTTCCCTGATAGCTCAGTTGGCAAAGAATTTGCCTGCAATGCAGGAGAAGGGATTCTCCTGGAGAAGAGATATCCTCCAGATATCTGCTGGAGAAGGCTACCCACTCCAGTGTTCTTGGGCTTCCCTGTGGCTCAGCTGGTAAAGAATCTGCATACAATGTGGGAGACCTGGGTTCAATCCATGGGTTGGGAAGATTTCCTGGAGAAGGGAAAGGCTACCCACTCCAGTATTCTGGGCTGGAGAATTCCATGGACTATATAGTCCATAGGGTGAAATGACTGAGTGACTTTCACTTGCATTTTCACTATTGCGAGGTAGAAATACACAAGCTAATTGAAAGTAGTTTATCCAGGCATAAAATATACGAGTAAGTGAAATCTTCAAGAAATGTTCCATCTATTTAAATTAAGAGGTTTTCTTAATCTTCAACTATGCCTAAAATTCAGGTTAGTTTTTTTACACAAATCAACACATTTCACTTTCAAAGGCATTGCGTCTTCTTTTTGCTAACAATGAAAAAGAAACAACAAATATTGGGGGAAAAAATGGAAATACATTAACTGGACAATCAGCTTCTGAATAGTTGACTCTAATTGACATTTTTGGGCTCTAGTGGAGGTTCACAGCTGGAGGTGGCATAGTGGTAAAGAATCCACCAGCAATCCAAGAGACACCGGTTTCATCCCTCGTGGGGAAGATCCCCTGAAGAAGGAAATGGCAACCCAGTCCAGTATTCTTGCCTGGGAAATCCCATGAAGAGGAGCCTGTAGCCCACCAAGCTATTCTGTCCATGGGGATTCTCCAAGCAAGAATACTGGAGTGGGTTGCCATGCCCTCCTCCAGGGGATCTTCCCCACCCAAGGATTGAACCCAGGTATCCTGCATTGCAGGGGGATCCTTTACCATCTGAGCCACCAGGGAAGCCCATTTCAGTGTATGATTCACTAACCTACTGTATATAGACATTTATTAAGACATAATTTCCAAAATAAAACATAATTAAATTGGTACTAAGACATTCAGATAGTTATCCCAATCAAAAATTCTATTGACAGAATCATTTCAATAATATGTTTAACATCTGTTTCACAATTCATAGCTAGTTCTTAATACCAGCAATTGACTAATAAATCAGTATAACAATAAATAAACTCGCTTCAGTCGTGTCTGACTCTGTGCGACCCCACAGACAGCAGCCCACCAGGCTTCCCCGTCCCTGGGAATCTCCAGGCAAGAACACTGGAGTGGGTTGCCATTTCCTTCTCCAATGCATGAAAGTGAAAAGTAAAAGTGAATTTGCTCAGTCATGTTCGACTCTTAGCGACCCCATGGACTGCAGCCCGCCAGGCTCCTCTGTCCATGGGATTTTCCAGGCAAAAGTACTGGAGTGGGGTGCCATTGCAGTCTAACAATAGTCACTCTCCTTTCACAATTGAGACAAAAAAAATACTATTTTACAAAGTTGGTACTTTTATAGTTAATTGTCAATGAAAAAGCTCATTTTCCTATAAAATGCCTATACAATCCTATGAGTTACATTAAACCTCAAGGAAATGACTACCTTCCTTCTTTTCTATCGACTGATCCCATTTTTTTTAATAGAGACTTATCATTTAAAGTACCCCAGTGAGCATTTTTCCAATTCATTTCTCCTTGGAGAAAAGCTAACATTTTACAGCCAAAAATTTATGTGCCTTTAGTCTTACTTTAATATATATTTCTTTTCTTCTTGGCAAGGAAATTTTATTAGCTGCCTTATTTTAAAAGTATTTATTACAAATTTTTTTTTATCTCATTCAAGAGTTATGTGTTTTATTTATTTTAAAAAACTGAGTAATTCTAAAATGTATCTTTAACTCTCTCAACTGTATTTCTTTGAACCCAGTTTCTAGCACCTGGTAATATGTGCTGCTGTAAATTTACTTAGTACCTTGTGCTTATTTGCTTCAACTGCTTTCTTCAGCCTTTAAGCCCATAACATACACCAATCTTTCTTTCAAATGCTGCCTACATGCTACTAAATATATTATGAATCGCACAAACCATCTGACTTTATTGACTATGGAGTGCCACAAAGACGGATATTTGGAAATTATTTATATTATCAATTAAACTACATTGCCTGATGTTTGTGTCCTACAACTAGCAAAAATGACATGGCTAGAAATTTGACTGTTCTATTACTTAATAAGTGTGGTTGGTCATCTATTTGAGGTCTCTATATTTTGGATTTGGATATCTGGGCTTCCCTGGTGGCCCAGATGGTAAAGAATCCTCCTGCAGTTAAGGAGATCCAGGTTCAATCCCTGGGTCTGGAAGATCCCCTCCAGAAGGAAATGGCTACCCACTCCAGTATTCTCACCTGGAGAATTTCATGGGCAGAGGAGCCTGGCAGGCTACAGTTCATGGGGTCAGAAAGAGTTGAACACAACAGAGTGACTTACAATTTCACTTCACTTTCACCGATGCTTAAGTGAGACAGCTATAAAAGCACTTGACAGACATTCTATAAATACTCTGAATTTATAAGTGTAGACTCAAGTATTTGTAGAAAAAACACTTTCCAGTATCTCTGTTTACCTGTTCAAGAGAAGAACACAGAATAGTCAGCAAGAATTAGTGGGAAAAAAAAAATCACAAAATTGGAAACACAAACCCTATGTTCTAGGGCCTTCTTTGACTTTAAAGAGTGGATTAGTTTTGGCAAATCACATGTTTCTCTGAGGTTTTCTTTTTTCCATTTCTAGGTAACAAGGTATCTGTGAAAACATAAACACTCTGAGATCCCTGTAAATTTAAATTATATATTAGTTCAGTTCAGTCGTTCAGTATGTCTGATTCTTTGCAACCCCATGAATCACAGCACGCCAGGCCTCCCTGTCCATGCCCAACTCCCGGAGTCCACCCAAACTCATGTCCATTGAGTGGGTGATGCTATCCAGTCATCTCATCCTCTGTCATCCCCTTCTCCTCCTGCCCCCAATTCCTCCCAACATCAGGGTCTTTTCCAATGAGTCAGCTCTTTGCATCATTAGCCAAAGTATTGGAGTTTCAGCTTCAGCATTAGTCCTTCCAATGAACACCCAGGACTGATCTCCTTTAGGATGGACTGATTGGATCTCCTTGTAGTACAAGGGACTCTCCAGAGTCTTCTCCACACCACAGTTCAAAAGCATCAATTCTTTGGTGCTCAGCTTTCTTCACAGTCCAACTCTCATATCGATAATGATCACTGGAAAAACCATAGCCTTGACTAGACGGACCTTGGTTGGCAAAGTAATGTCTCTGCTTTTGAATATGCTATCTAGGTTGGTCATAACTTTCCTTCCAAGGAGTAAGCGTCTTTTAATTTCATGGCTGCAGTCACCACTTGCAGTGATTGTGGAGCCCAGAAAAATAAAGTCTGACACTGTTTCCACTGTTTCCCCCTCTATTTTCCATGAAGTGATGGGACCAGATGCAATGATCTTAGTTTTCTGAATGTTGAGCTTTAAGCCAACTTTTTCACTCTCCTTTTTCACTTTCATCTACAGGCTTTTTAGTTCCTCTTCACTTTCTGCCATAGAGTGGTATCATCTGCATATCTGAGGTTATTGATATTTCTCCTGGCAGTCTTAATTCCAACTTGTGCTTCTTCCAGCCCAGCATTTCTCATGATGTACTCTGCATATAAGTTAAATAAGCAGGGTGACAATATACAGCCTTGACGTACCCCTTTTCCTATTTGGAACCAGTCTGTTGTTCCATGTCCAGTTCTAACTGTTGCTTCCTGACCTGCATACAGATTTCTCAAGAGGCAGGTCAGGTGGTCTGGTATTTCCATCTCCTTCAGAATTTTCCACAGTTTATTGTGATCCACACAGTCAAAGCTTTGGCATAGTCAATAAAGCAGAAATAGATGTTTTTCTGGAACTCTCTTGCTTTTTCCATGATCCAGCAGGTGTTGGCAATTTGATCTCTGGCTCCTCTGCCTTTTCTAAAGCCAGCTTGAACATCTGGAAGTTCATGGTTCATGTACTGCTGAAGCCTGGCTTGGAGAATTTTGAGCATTACTTTACTAGCGTGTGATATGCGTGCAATTGTGCGGTAGTTTGAGCATTCTTTGGCATTGCCTTTCTTGGGGATTGGAATGAAAACTGACCTTTTTCAGTCCCGTGGCCACTGCTGAATTTTCCAAATTTGCTCGCATATTGACTGAAGCATTTTCACAGCATCATCTTTCAGGATTTGAAATAGCTCAACTGGAATTCCATCACCTCCTCTAGCATTGTTCATAGTGATGCTTTCTAAGGCCCATTTGACTTCACATTCCAGGATGTCTGGCTCTAGGTGAGTGATCACACCATCGTGATTATCTTTGTCGTGAAGATCTTTTTTGTACAGTTCTTCTGTGTATTGTTGCCACCTCTTCTTAATATCTTCTGCTTCTGGTAGGTCCATACCATTTCTGTCCTTTATCGAGCCCATCTTTGCATGAAATGTTCCCTGGTATCTCTAATTTTCTTGAAGAGATCGCTAGTCTTTCCCATTCTGTCGTTCTCCTCTATTTCTTTGCATTGATCACTAAGGAAGGCTTTCTTATCTCTTCTTGCTATTCTTTGGAACTCTGCATTCAGATGTTTATATCTGTCCTTTTCTCCTTTGCTTTTCACTCCTCTTCTTTTCACAGCTATTTGTAAGACCCCCTCAGACAGCCATTTTTCTTTTTTGCATTTCTTTTTCTTGGGGATGGTCTTGATCCCTGTCTCCTGTACAATGTCATGAACCTCCGTCCATAGTTCAGCAGGCACTTTGTCTATGAGATCTAGTCCCTTAAATCTATTCCTCATTTCCACTGTATAATCATAAAGGATTTGATTTAGGTCATACCTGAATGGTCTAGTGGTTTTCCCTACTTTCTTCAGTTTCAGTCTGAATTTGGCAATAAGGAGTTCATGATCTGAGCCACAGTCAGCTCCTGGTCTTGTTTTTGCTGACTGTATAGAGCTTCTCCATCTTTGGTTGCAAAGAATATAAGCAATCTGATTTCAGCGTCAACCATCTGGTGATGTCCATGTGTAGAGTCTTCTCTTGTGTTGTTGAAAGAGGATGTTTGCTATGACCATTGTGTTTTCCTGGCAAAACTCTATTACCTTTGCCCTGATTCATTCCGTATTCCAAGGCCAAATTTACCTGTTACTCTAGGTGTTTCCTGACTTCCTACTTTTGCATTCCAGTCACCTATAATGAAAAGGACATCTTTTTTGGGTGTCAGTTCTATAAGGTCTTGTACATCTTCACAGAACCATTCAACTTCAGCTTGTCTCAGTAGATGCAGAAAAGTTTTTGACAAAATTTGTGGGGCCACCCAAGACGGACGGGTCACGGTGGAGAGGTCTGACAGAATGTGGTCCATTGGAGAAGGGAATGGCAAACCACTTCAGTATTCTTGCCTTGAGAATCCCATGAACAGTATGAAAAGGCAAAATTACAGGATACTGAAAGAGGAACTACCCAGGTCGGTAAGTCCCCAATATGCTACTGGAGATCAGTGGAAAAATACTCCAGAAAGAATGAAGGGATTGAGCCAAAGCAAAAACAAGACCCAGTTGTCGATGTGACTGGTGATAGAAGCAAGGTCCAATGCTGTAAAGAGCAATATTGCATAGGAACCTGGAATGTCAGGTCCATTCAGTTCAGTTCAGTTCAGTTCAGTCACTCAGTCGTGTCCGACTCTTTGCGACCCCATGAATCGCAGCATGCCAGACCTCCCTGTTCATCACCAACTCCCAGAGTTCACTCAGACTCACATCCATCGAGTCAGTGATACCATCTTGCCATCTTATCCTCTGTCATCCCATTCTCCTCCTGCCCCCAATCCTTCCCAGCATCAGAATCTTTCCAAAGAGTCAACTCTTCACATGAGGTGGCCAAAGTACTGGAGTTTCAGCTTTATCATCATTCATCTAGTCAAGGCTATGGTTTTTCCTGTGGTCATGTATGGATGTGAGAGTTGGACTGTGAAGAAGGCTGAGCACTGAAGAATTGATGCTTTTGAACAGTGGTATTGGGAGAAGACTCTTGAGAGTCCCTTGGACTGCAAGGAGATCCAACCAGTCCATTCTGAAGGAGATCAGCCCTGGGATTTCTTTGGAAGGAATGATGCTAAAGCTGAAACTCCAGTACTTTGGCCACCTCATGTGAAGAGTTGACTCATTGGAAAAGACTCTGATGCTGGGAGGGATTGGGGGCAGGAGGAGAAGGGGACGACAGAGGATGAGATGGCTGGATGGCATCACTGACTTGATGGATGTGAGTCTCAGTGAACTCCGGGAATTGGTGATGGACAGGGAGGCCTGGTGTGCTGCGATTTATGGGGTCGCAAAGAGTCGGACATGACTGAGCGACTGAACTGAACCGAACTGACTAGACGAACCTTTGTTGGTAAATTAATGCCTCTGCTTTTGAATATGCTATCTAGGTTGGTCATAACTTTCCTTCCAAGGAGTAAGCGTCTTTTAATTTCATGGCTGCAGTCACCATCTGCAGTGATTGTGGAGCCCAAAAAAATAAAGTCTGACACTGTTTCCACTGTTTCCCCATCTATTTCCCATGAAGTGGTGGGACCGGATGCCATGATCTTAGTTTTTTGAATGTTGAGCATTAAGCCAACTTTTTCACTCTCCTCTTTCACTTTCATCAGGCGGCTTTTTAGTCCCTCTTCACTTTCTGCCACCAGGGTGGTGTCATCTGCATATCTGAGGTTATTGATATTTCTCCCAGAAATCTTGATTCCAGCTTGTGTTTCTTCCAGTCCAG
This sequence comes from Bos mutus, assembly GCF_027580195.1. Taxonomy (NCBI): domain Eukaryota; kingdom Metazoa; phylum Chordata; class Mammalia; order Artiodactyla; family Bovidae; genus Bos; species Bos mutus. The sequence goes on from NC_091625.1 coordinate 18,005,672, forward strand.
CGTTTCTCATGATGTACTCTGCATATACATTAAATAAACAGGGTGACAATATACAGCCTTGACATACTCCTTTTCCTATTTGGAACCAGTCTGTTGTTCCATGTACAGTTCTAACTGTTGCTTTCTGACCTGCATACAGATTTCTCAAGAGGCAGATCAGGTGGTCTGGTATTCCCATCTCTTTCAGAATTTTCTACAATTTATTGTGATCCACACAGTTAAATGCTTTGGCATAGTCAATAAAGCAGAAATAGATGTTTTTCTGGAACTCTCTTGCTTTTTCCATGATCCAGCAGATGTTGGCAATTTGCTCTCTGTTTCCTCTGCCTTTTCTAAAACCAGCTTGAACATCAGGAAGTTCACGGTTCACACATTGCTGAAGCCTGGCTTGGAGAATTTTGAGCATAACTTTACTAGCATGTGAGATGAGTGCAATTGTGCGGTAGTTTGAGCATTCTTTGGCATTGCCTTTGGAAGTGGTCAAACAGGAGATAGCAAGAGTGAACGTTGACATTCTAGGAATCAGCGAACTAAAATGGACTGGAATGGGTGAATTTAACTCAGATGACCATTATATCTACTACTGTGGGCAGGAATCCCTTAGAAGAAATGGAGTAGCCATCATGGTCAACAAAAGAGTCCAAAAATGCAGTACTTGGACGCAATCTCAAAAACGACAGAATGATCTCTGTTCGTTTCCAAGGCAAACCATTCAATATCACGGTAATCCAAGCTTATGCCCAACCAGTAATGCTGAAGAAGCTGAAGTTGAACGGTTCTATGAAGACCTACAAGACCTTTTTAGAACTAACACACACACACACACAAATGGATTATACTGAGGAGGCTGTAACTCCACCAACTCGATTAACGTGAGTTTGAGCTAGCTCCAGGAATTGGTGATGGACAGGGAAGCCTGGTGTGCTGCAGTCCATGGGATGGCAACGAGTCAGACACGACTGAGTGACCGAACTGAACTGAACCCCATAACGGACTACATAAGCAAAACAAAATCTAAGCCTGGAAATGCCTCAAGTTTACAAAATCAGAAACTGAAGGATAATCAACAACAAACAGCCAACTGACTTTAAGCTATGGCCAATCTAATCATTTCCTTTTTTTGTTTGAGAACTTTCTCTACAGAAGTCTCTCCTCCACTCCTGTTCACCAAGCCACTTGCAATTTAGTACTGTCATAGTCAAATAAATTTTTGCTCAAATATACTCTTTAAAAGTTTCAGTATTCCTTAGATTACAATGATTCAGATGGTAAGGAATCCACCTGCAATGCAGGAGCCACAGGAGGTACAGGTCTGATCCCTGAGTTGGGAAGATCCCCTGGAGAAGGATATGGCAACCCACTTTAGTATTCTTGCCTGAAGAATTCCACAGACAGAGGAGTCTGGTGGTCTACAGTCCATGGGGTCACAGACAGTTGGACACGATTGAGAGACTAAGACACAAACACACAGGTTATCTTTTAACATTTCAATGTCTCCACAAATTAAAGTGGAAATTTTCAGTTGTTTTCCAAGCTAGAAACATAAAGAAGAATTACAATAAATCTTAGAACAATACAAGTTTCTGCATTCCTGAATAAGAAGAATAATGAACTGGCCTTCCAAAAGAGTGTCATCTGACGGATGAATTTCTCTCCAAAGACCCAGCGTATGAAGAAAATTAGATGTCTGAATTTTTGTTTTTACATGATAAAATAAATGAGCTGTTAAGAGGCTTAGAATTTTAGTCAGACAATAATATACACAATTGGTATAAAAGCTTGTTTACACAGTGGTTTAGGAGCATTTCTATTCTTCAAAGGACCAAACAAAAACAGTTGGCTCACACCCAATTTTCCCATGGTGCCCAGGGTAAGGTTTCAGTTTGAGAAAAATAGTGACCTTAATAAAGAGAATTCATTTATTTCTCTTCTAGAGTAATAATAAAAACTAATTTGTTTCTATTTATAAATATGTTTGTATCTTTTTAAACAAAAGTCTTGATTATTTGTGATGTACTGTCATCAATTTATATTCATGTTAAATTAACTGAGTATATTTTCTTAACTAATCAAGTTGCTAACAACTGTTGAGTGTGTTCTGCTTGCTATATATCTCTCCTAAAGAAAAACTTCAGGTAGAATAAATGAAGTTCTGAGTATAGTATCAAATAACACTATGCTTCTTGGTCTGAAACACACAAGTAGATATCAATGGATGTGTGTGTATATTTTGTTAATGGGTGTATCTTCAAGTGGAACGATCACAGGCTTTCTTTTCAGTCATGTTTGAATTTGAATATACCATTCTTTATTTAAGTATGGTTAATTTACAATACTGTGTTAGTTAAGGTGTACCCCAAAATTATTCCATTCAGTTCAGTTCAGTCGCTCAGTCATGTCCGACTCTTTGCGACCCCATGAATTGCAGCACTCCAGGCCTCCCTGTCCATCACCAACTCCTGGAGTTCACTCAGACTCACGTCCATTGAGTTGGTGATGCCATCCAGCCATCTCATCCTCTGTCGTCCCCTTCTCCTCCTGCCCCCAATCCCTCCCAGGATCAGAGTCTTTTCCAATGAGTCAACTCTTCGCATGAGGTGGCCAAAGTACTGGAGTTTCAGCTTTAGCATCATTCCTTCCAAAGAACACCCAGGACTGATTTCCTTTAGAATGGACTGGTTGGATCTCCTTGCAGTCCAAGGGACTCTCAAGAGTCTTCTCCAACACAATTATTCCATTACACACACACACACACACACACACACACACACACACACACATATATATATATATATATGTTAGTTTTAGGATTTTTTCCATTATAGGTTACCATAAGATATTAAATATAGTTCCTGTGCTATACAGTAGGCCTTGTTGTTCATCTATTTTATGTATAGTAGTGTGTATATGTTAAATTTCTAATTTATCTCTCCCCAACCCATGCTCTCCTCTTTGGTAATCATAAGCTTGTTTTCTAAGTCTATGAGTCTATTTCTATTTTGTATCATTTTTTAGATTCCACATTTAAGTGATACCATATGATATTTGTCCTTGTCTAATTTACTTCACTTAGTATAATAATCTCTAGGTCCATCCATTTTGCTGCAAATGACATTATTTCATTTTTATGGTTGAGTAATATTCCATCAGGCTTAAAGCTCAACATTCAGAAAACAAAGATCATGGCATCCAGTCCCATCACTTTATGGGAAATAGATGGGGAAACAGTGGAAACAGTGTCAGACTTTATTTTTGGGGGTTCAAAAATCAATGCAGATGGTGACTGCAGCCATGAAATTAAAAGACGTTTACTCCTTGGAAGGAAAGTTATGACCAACCTAGATAGCATATTCAAAAGCAGAGACATTACTTTGCCAACAAAGGTCCATCTAGTCAAGGCTATGGTTTTTCCTGTGGTCATGTATGGATGTGAGAGTTGGACTGTGAAGAAGGCTGAGCATCGAAGAATTGATGCTTTTGAACTGTGGTGTTGGAGAAGACTCTTGAGAGTCCCTTGGACTGCAAGGAGATCCAACCAGTCCATTCTGAAGGAGATCAGCCCTGGGATTTCTTTGGAAGGAATGATGCTAAAGCTGAAACTCCAGTACTTTGGCCACCTCATGCGAAAAGTTGACTCATTGGCAAAGACTCTGATGCTGGGAGGGATTGGGGGCAGGAGAAGAAGGGGACGACAGAGGATGAGATGGCTGGATGGCATCACTGACTCGATGGACGTGAGTCTGAGTGAACTCCGGGAGTTGGTGATTGACAGGGAGGCCTGGTGTGCTGCGATTCATGGGGTCGCAAAGAGTTGGACATGACTGAGTGACTGAACTGAACTGAATATTCCATCATATATATGTACCCCCTCTTCTTTATCCATTTATCCATCAATGTACACTTATCGATGAACTTGGAAGTTGGCTTCCAGGTCTTGGCTATTGTAAATAGTGCTGCTATGAACACTAGGCTAAAAACAACCTTTCTTGGCTTGGTAATTAAATAAGATATCAGGCTCTTTAAAGTTTGATTTTTTAATCTGTAAAGAAAGGAAATACAGTACATCTTAAGTCAAAATTCCGAAGATTAAAGTTCATCCTAACCTCCCTTTCTTCTGTATATCTTCTATTTCTCTCTCAACACCTCTTCCTCCTTACCATGTTCACGCACTCCCCTTGCCTATTGCATATCATTTTTATTTTTCATGTGCCAAAGCCTGAAAAGACCTTTCACCACGAAATAAAACTCTGTTTCACTATTTAGCATCCAGCTTAACTAAACTTCACAGCCTCACTGGACTTTAGGCGCAGCCATTTGACTGAGTTCTGGTCGGTGGAAGATGGGCAGAAGTGAAAAAATACTCCTTTTAGGTCTGTCCATGGAAGACTTGCTGTCATTCTGCATTCTCTTTCCCCACTCACTAGTACAAGACCCAGAGGACCTGGAGGAAGATGAATTCAAAGCTATAAGGTGAAAGAAGCCTGAGTCCTGAACACCTGCGAATACTGGCATTGAATTCTTTTTTTTTTTTTTTATGATTTTAAAATAAAATTTTATTTTTATTATTTAATTTAATTTTATTTTTAAACTTTACATAATTGTATTAGTTTTGCCAAATATCAAAATGAATCCGCAACAGGTATACATGTGGCATTGAATTCTTATGTAACCGAGGATAAAGTTCCTTTGTATAAAGCCTCTGAGAATCAAGGATTATGTTTACATAAGCTCACATAACTTCATCTCTAGCAAAAATTGGTACCCTGAAGTGAGATGCTCTGGTTGCTATTAAGTCAGGTGGCTAGTGGCAAGAAATCTGCTATGGAGGCAGGAAACCCACTGTGGTAAGACATTTGGCCAAAACACCACCTGCACTGATGTACAGGGAAGCCATGAGCTTGTCGCACTAGGGAAAGAAATTGGAAAAGAAGATGATAGCTTTTAATAGTGATTTTTACTGGCTATGCTTCGCAGTACAAAATGAAGAGATAGCCTTAGGCAAATAGTATTCTGCAAGTTAAAAAAAAAAATGAAAGGACAGAGTGAGTCAAGAAATGTAAAATCTTACAGAGTTGAAAAAAACAACTTCTTTTACACCTCAATATGAAATAACACCAAGAAAGATTTTGAGCACCAAAATCACAGTAAAACTCAGCCTTGCAGCAAAATACACACTAATACTTCCCTACCCAAGCACATTGTGTCAGAGAGCCCTGAGGTACCACTATTAACTAGAGAGAAAGAAAATTTAAAAAAAGAAGAGTAATCGGTCTTAAGAATTATTCTAAGGAAAGAATTTTGTATGTAGTTACTGGCAAATAGCATAGAGAACATTTCTATTGTAGTTGTTCAGTTGCTAAGTCGTGTCTGACTCTTTGTAACCCTATGGACTGCAGCACACCAGGCTCTTCTGTCCTCCACTGTCTCTAGGAGTTTGATCAAATTCAGGTCCATTGAGTTGGTGATGCTATCAAACCATCTCATCCTCTGCCACCCTCTTCTCCTTTTGCCTTCAGTCTTTCTCAGAATCAGGGTTTTTTTTTCCAATGAGTCAGCTCTTTGCATCAGGTGGCCAAAGTATTGGAGCTTCAGCTTCAGAATCAATCTTTCCAAAGAATATTCAGGGATGTTTTCCTTTAGGATTGACTGGTTTGATCTCATTGCTGTCCAAGGGACTCTCAAGAGTCTTCTCCAGCACCACAGTTCAAAAGCATCAATTGTTCAGTGCTCAGGCTTCTTTATGGCCCAACTCTCCCATTCATACATGCTGCTGCCGCTGCTGCCAAGTCACTTCAGTTTTGTCTGACTCTGTGCGACCCCATAGACAGCAGCCCACCAGGCTCCACTGTCTCCAAGATTCTCCAGGCAAGAACACTGGAGTGGGTTGACATTTCCTTCTCCAATGCATGAAAGTGAAAAGTGAAAGTGAAGTCGCTCAGTCGTGTCCGACTCTTTGCATCCCCATGGACTGCAGCCCACCAGGCTCCTCCATCCATGGGATTTTCCAGGCAAGAGTACTGGAGTGGGTTGCCATTGTCTTCTCCATTCGTACATGACTACTGGAAAAATCATAGCTTTGACAAATGGACTTTTGTTGACAAAGTGATTTCTCTGCTTTTTCAAACACTGTCCAGATTTGTCATAGCTTTTCTTCCAAGGAGCAAGCATTTTTTTAAATTTTGTGGTTGTAGTCATATCCATAGTGATTTTGAAGCCAAAGAAGAGAAAATCTTTAAAATCAATTATATAATCAGACTACATAGGAGTTTTTGAAGAAATTTCATTGCCTAAGAAAACATAAGCCTGGGGGAAATAAACAAATGAAGATAAATATGGCTATTTTGACATTAAAGCAACATTCAGGTCAACAAAATGTTATGACCAAGAAATGGGCTATTAAAGTTCCAAAACCATGAAATGTTTCAGATTTGGCCAAGGAAAATAATAAACCAACAGATCCCCTCAGAACCCTAGATGAGGGAGGGATGCCCCCAGCAAGCAGAAGCAAGATGAAGTGAAAGTCGCTCAGTCGTGTCTGACTCTTTGCAACCTCAGGGACTATACAGTCCATGGAATTCTCCAGGCCAGAACACTGGAGTGGGTAGACTTTCCCTTCACCAGGGGATCTTCCCAACCCAGGGATTGAACCCAGGTCTCCCGCATTGCAGGTGGATTCTTTACCAGCTGAGATATCAAGGAATCCCAGCAAGCAGAATCAGGGTCTAATCAGGGCTGCTTAGAAGGGACTATACAGACAAAAATCCTTTGGGTAAAGCCAAAGGATTATGGATGGCTGAGACTTGAACTCTTGAGGTTACCTGCTGAATATCTTCAATAAACAGTTACATGAACAAGAAATTAAAAATTATTCTCAAATTTAGTGCATATCAGCAAGCCCCAGGCGGCTTGTTAAAAAGAAGATTGCAGTATCCCATCACCTTTGTTCTGATTCAGGAGTTCTAGGTGGGGTTCCAAAATTTGCATGCCTAACAAGTCCCTGGTGGCTCAGCAAGTAAAGACTCTGCCTGCAATGCCAGAGACCCGGGTTCCATCCCTGGATTGGGAAGATCCCCTAGAGAAGGAAATGGCAACCCACTCCAGTATTCTTGGCTGGAAAATCCCAGGGACAGAGTCGCCTGCCAGGCTACAGTCCACGGGGTCACAAAGAGTCAGACACGACTGCACAACTTTCACATAATAGATTCCCAGGTGCTGCTGATGGTGGCAGTCTGGAGACACTTTGAAAATCAATGATGTAGAGGCAGGTTTTTGAGATTTCAGAGTTCCCAGTCATAGTAGCTAGTCTCAGGTTAACCAGTATACAACATATATTTTGTATTCCTTCAAATCCTCTTTCTCCTCAAATTTAGTATTTCCCTCCTGTTTTTGCCTCTGTTACCCATTTCCTGTTGCTCTTCTATGCATCCTCTCTATAGTTTTTTGTGTCCACTCCTAACTTATCCTCCTTTCTTAGAAAGATTCTAAACAAGCTGAATTAAAATATTGATATATGTCTTAAACTAAAATTGCCAGAAATCTGGAAGAGTCTTTATTGTAAATACCCTTCTTGAAGGACAGCGGTCGCTAGCTACTTTAGTGGCTATCAACAATTTTAAGCTTTTTCAGAGATTATTCTTTAAGGAATCATCTAATGCTTGCTACTCAAATACCAAAAACTCAGTTTTCTCAGGGGAAGCTAGGATAAGCTTGCAAATGTAAAATGAACCTTAAATAAATTTTCCCAGGAAATGATAGAGGCCCTTGTAATCATCTCTCTTGAAAATGATAGGAGCCCTTGTACTATTTTGTCTTGAAAATAATAGGACTATAAAAGACATTTTTTAAGCTGTATATTGGAACCCATATCACTTTCAAAATACTTCCTCTCTGAGGGTCCAGGTAAATGTGTTTAGCAATAAATTATTGCTAAATAATAAATGAGATAATAATTAGTGTACATGCAAAGGTTTATCTTGTATTCTCCCCAAACCTCTTCTGCTTCAGTAAAGACACAATCTTTTTATTCTGTTTTCTGTGAATATGTAGATCAGGAGGTTAGTGTTTTCTCTAGATATTTTTCAAATATATAAAGACAATACTTCTGAAGTATATTTTTAAATTATCTCATGCTCAAAATATTAAATCTTACAAAGTTCTACACTGTAATAATTTTCAAAGCTTTTAAACAAAGCCATTAAAGGCCAAAATTATTCATCCCACAATGAGCATTTAACTGAAATTTTAAAGACTAAAACTATTAGGCTCTGAAATGTGTGGTCACTGTTGGAGCTATTTTGATATGTTTTTCACAGTTGCATTTTAATTTCAAACTTCTCATTGTATAGTTCTTTAACCCACATAGGAAAAGAAAAGCTCATTCCAGACCCTGTATGTAAAGCATCTATTATATTGTATGTCAGTTTACTAGAATGATCTAATCTTACTCAACCAAAGCTTAGTGAGTCAGGTCTACATTTCTCCAAATCTCTGTCCAACAGCTCAGATCCCACTTAACAGTCCTCAGACCTCATATCTTGTACTTAACCCTCAGAACACCTTCATTCCATCCAAGCTACTCAGTCATTTCATCTCAAAGTCTTTGTATATTCCTTTCTATGCTATATGTCCTTTTTTGGAACATCAGCCCAATTTCTTTCTACTAGATTAATGGGAATTTTATTTCAAGAGCAAATTCTTATCTTCTCTAAATAACCCTAGCAATAATTTGTGAGTCAGGCCTGGGTTAAAACTGGGGGTTCTTCCCATATTTTCTAAAAAGGTGATAGTTACAAAAGTGTTGGCTAAATAAGATTTATGGAAAGCCACTAAGATGAGTTCTTGAACATCAGGTATTTTACCATGTTTTCCTTGGTATCACTGATGCCTGGCATAGTACAAATGCTTCATTAAATATTAAAACCTTTTTCTTAATTTGGCACAAATATATTGAATCTATACCATAAATTGCTTCCTTTGAATCTCATTTCAACAAAATATTGACTGTATATTTGTTACATTAGATACTTTACCAGCCACTCGCATAAAAGGAAAACAAAAATATAGACCCTGTATTCAAGGAGTGTGCCCTGGAAATAACAATAAAATGCCATTAGGATTATGAGCAAAAAGGTAAAGGTTTTTATGAGAGTATTTGAGAGTGATAACCTTAGTTTTTAGGCTGAGGTTGTGGAAGACAAGGAGACATTCACAATCAAAGAGAAAGGGATATTGCTTCTAGGAACAAAATAACATGTACAAAAACAAGACTCAAATAAAGGAACAAAGTGTGGGTAACAGCAAGTAGTTTAATATGCCAGCCTTCAGCACGTGAAGCCAGTAATAATGAGAGGTAAGCACAGAGAGCAAGGCCACTTCACATCAAAAACTCCAACAGCCATGAAAGAGAGTTCATGCTTTCCGTCTTGAGGGTATCTGGAAGTTTTGTAAAACCGAAAATGGGATGACATTATCAGATTTCAATCCCGGACATATCAATCTCTTCTAAGGGTACAGAGTAAGCGCATCCCATGAGAATGTGGAGAATGGAGGGAGCATATTGTATTGACTGATTCAGAGGTGGGCTATATGCATGTTGACTGCATCCTCACCTTAGCTGTGTTTTATTTTACCCATATGTGACCTTATCAATAAATTTTGCTATATGCCTTCCAAAGTAAGATGAAGAGTGGAGGGACTCTCACAGTGAGAGTGGACAGGAAAGAGAGAAGATGAGAGCCAGCAGAACAAGTAAAAAATTTCTGGGATGATTATAAACTGGTGGCTGTGGGAAGAAGTCAGACTCTAAGAGACTTTTTGATTAGTTGGATATTAGAATGAGGAAAAGAAATGAGTCACGGCTTCTAACATTTTAAAACTTAGACTCAGTAAATGTTTGATTTTAGAGTATACTTAATCTTTACCAGGGCTTTCGCAGTGACTCAGTGGGTAAAGAACCCACCTGCAATGCAGAAGAAGCAGGAGACTTGGTTTCGATCCCTGGGTCAGGAAGATCCTCTGGAGGAGGGCATGGCAATCCACTCCGGCCTTCTTGCCTGGAGAATCCTATGGACAGAGGAACCTGGAGGGCTGAAGTTCATGGGGTTGCAAAATGTCAGACACAACAGAAGCGACTGAGCATGCAGGCACGATCTTTACCAACTAAAGTGTAAGATCCTGGAGGTCAGGTACTATCTCTTTCCTGCTGACTGTATCTGGTACAGAACCTCCTAGATCAGGTTCTACTGCATGACTGGCCATCTTCAGTTCAAGAACAAGATCGTATTTAAAATTCTCTGTGTGTTGCCTTCTTCCCTCAGCATTTGCCCAGGTCAATGTGGACTATTCTGAAGCAAAACTTTAAAAAATGAACATGAACAGAAAATTGGTTAAGAGAAAGAAAATGGAATCCAGCATGTGAGAAATGAGCAGCATAACTTTCTCTGTCTATGATTGGGATCGGAGAAATGCAGAATGAGGTTTGGGTTACTTTATTAATGTATATTATCATTTATTTTGATATCCTGTCAAATCACTGCCCATATGAAAACTTTGGTTTCTGTTGAATTATCTTATATATGAAAACTCCATTTTAGATATAATAGCAAAAAATTGCCAAAAACTCTTCAGTGTAGGCAGTATTTACTCAAAAAACACCAACATCCATGAGAAATATAAATAATTTTTTCAATGTAACATTATTAGAGGATAGTTTTGAGTGCATTTTAGGGAGGTGGTGTTCAGAACAAAATGATAAGTGCCACAGAAAAGGTGGTACAGAAGAAGCTGTCTTAACTGGCTCCATTTAACCAACCCACAAGATGAAGTTGTATTCTCCAACCTTTTTGTAAACCAAACTCACTAAAGCCTAGGACACCACCAATGCTTGTGGCAATATGTAAATGCCTCATATACCCACATTCTTCTGTTTCTATAAATGGAGATGTTTGCTAGAGTCAATTACATTATTTCCTAAACCTGTTGATGTTAATCTTCCTATCATTAAAATTTTTGATTGCTTTGCACTACTGATCAATAAAATACAGTTACGAACATTTTGAAGAGATTTAATTAATGAACACTTTGTGCAGCAACTTTGAAAAATATTTCAAGATTTATAAAAATAAATGAATATAGTCTCTGTGGCAGAGTTCACTGTGTGCGTGTGTGCATGCATGTGTGTGTGTGTGTGTGTGTGTGTATGCTCAGTCATGCCTGACTCTTTGTGACCCCATGAACTGTAGCCCAGCAGGCTCCTCTGTCCATGGAATTTTCCAGGCAGACACACTGGAGTGGGTTGTCGTTTCCTCCTCCAAAAGTATCTTCCCCACCCGGGGATCCAACCCACACCTTCTGCATCTATCTCCTGTGTTAACGGGATTCTTTACCTGATGAGCCACTTGGGAAGCCCAGCAGAGATGACTAACTTACACCAAATTTTAATCCCTGGCTCTTTTCACAGAAAGAGAGTCGAAGCTGGGAAAGTGGCATCAAAGCTGGAGATCACATTTCCCAGCCCTGTGGCAACCTGCGTGGCTATCTGACTCCATTCTCTTTAAGGAAATGAGAGCAAAAATTATATACACGACTTCTGGGTCAGTTCCAAATTAAAAGTCAAGTTGCTGGTCCTGGACCCCTGTTCTCTTTCCTCTAGGCTGGCAAGCAGATTTTGGACATGGCGTGGTGCTGATCACAAAGGTGAGGGCAGTGCCTGAACAAGAACAAGAGAGAGGAAGATTCCATGAGGCAGAGGTGACCTACTGGTTGGACTGTTTTCTGAAAAATAAAATTCTATTGTACTCAAGCCATTGTATTGGGGGTTTTCTTTGTTATAGCAACTTAGCCTCTATCTTAGGTAAGACAAATTCTTACCCAGCAATTCCTTGGATAGGAATATGTTCTGAAGGAATAAGTGTACATTGAAAACAGAACACTGTTGTGAAATTTTACTTTTCTGAGCCCAAGAAAGAGAATATAATATTTTAGTAAATCATGGAAGCAACCTAGATGTCCATCAGCAGATGAACAGATAAGAAAGCTGCGGTACATATACACAATGGAGTATTACTCAGCCATTAAAAAGAATACATTTGAATCAGTTCTAATGAGGTGGATGAAACTAGAGCCTATTATACAGAGTGAAGTAAGCCAGAAAGAAAAACACCAATACAGTATACTAATGCATATATATGGAATTTAGAAAGATGGTAACAATAACCCTGTATGCGAGACAGCAAAAGAGACACAGATGTATAGGACACTCTTTTGGACTCTGTGGGAGAGGGAGAGGGTGGGAAGATTTTGGAGAATGGTACAGGGAGGGAGGTGGGAGGGGGGTTCAGGATGGGGAACACAGGTATACCCGTGACAGATTCATGTTGATGTATGGCAAAACCAATACAATATTGTAAAGTAATTAGCCACCAATTAAAATAAATAAATTTATAATAAAAAATGAAACATGTATAATATCATATATGAAATGAATCGCCAGTCTAGGTTCAATGCAGGATACAGGATGTTTGGGGCTGGTGCACTGGGATTACCCAGAGGGATGGTACGGGGAGGGAGGTGGGAGGGGGGTTCAGGATGGGGAACACATGTACACCCGTGGTGGATTTATGTTGATGCATGGCAAAACCAATACAAAATTGTAAAGTAATTAGCCTCCAATTAAAATAAATAAATTTATATTAAAAAAAAATTTTGCAGTTCTGAAAAGTACCTACTCTAGTAAACACAAGAAAAACTGAGAACATTGCTATTTTGAATTCTCAAGGAGATTCCAAAGAACAAGACTTTATCACATTACTGATAAGTTATCTTACCTTGTAAATTAAGACATAAGTTACTCTTTTTAGCTGCAGGTACCCTGTAAAATTTCCCAGTTTTAACCAATAGTGGACATTGACAAACCAGCATGAGGAAATCTATCTGGAATTATGCAATATGAGAAAGAAAAAGAAAGAATGAGAACACATAGCTTTAAGAAGTTATGTATGTATAACTTGATTGTTGTTTAGTCACTAAGTCATATCTGACTCTTTTGCAACCCTATTGACTGTAGCCCACCAGGCTATTCAGTCCGTGGGATTTCCCAGGCAAGATTAATGGAATGAATGGGTTGCCATTTCCTTCTCCAGGGGATCTTCCCAACCCAGGGATCAAACACTTGTCTCCTGTAATCGCAGGCAGTTTCTTTACAACCAAGTCATCAGGAAGTCCCATGCATAACTTGATAGACTTATCTAAATATATCAGAAATACCTAGTATGATAGGAGAAGGCAATGGCAACCCACTCCAATACTCTTGCCTGGAAAATCCCATGGACGGAGGAGCCTGGTAGGCTGCAGTCCATGGGGTCGCGAAGAGTCAGACACGACTGAGGGACTTGACTTTCACTTTTCACTTTCATGCATTGGAGAAGGAAATGGCAACCCACTCCAGCGTTCTTGCCTGGAGAATCCCAGGGATGGGAGAGCCTGGTGGGCTGCCATCTCTGGGGTCACACAGAGTCGGACACGACTGAAGCTACTTAGCAGCAGCAGCAGCAGCAGCACCTAGTATGATGGGGCTTCCCTCATAGCTCAGTCAGTAAAGAATCTGCTTGCAATGCAGGAGACCCGAGTTCAATTCTGGGTCTGCAAGATGCTCTGGAGAAGGAAGTGGCAACCCACTCCAGTATTCTTGCCTGGAGAATCCCATGGACAGAGGGGCCTTGCAGGCCACAGTCTATGGGATCACACAAGTTGGACACGACTTAGCGACTAAACCACCACCACCACCTAGTGTGATATGAATTAGATGTATCCTGAATAAATCAACAAAAGAAAGTCAGTGACTGGAAGCTACAACAAAGCAAAACAAAGCCCCACAAATTTCAGCTCTACAAAAGGATTATTTCCTCTAATGAGGTGGGTTTTACTAGAATGGAGAGCTATCATTAGTGATATCCAGAAGGAGGCTGATTCATCATTTGATAGAAAGTATTCAGATAGAAGGATGGTATCCAATGTCCCTTGTGGTCCTGAAAATCTGTAATTCTTTGTTGATATGACAGGCAGTTTTTCCTCACCAACATCAGTTTCTGGATTTGAAAATTTTGAATGGAAATTTTTCTTTGTGAAATTGTTTTGGCTTCTTTAATCTTCCCTGGTGTCTCAGCTGGTAAAGAATCTGCCTGCAATACAGGAGACCCAGGTTCAGTCCCTGGGTAAGGAAGATCCTCTGGAGAAGGGAATGGCAACCCACTCCAGAATTCTTGCCTGGAGAATTCCATAGATGGAGGAGCCTTGTGGGCTTCAGTCCATGCAGTTGCAAAGAGTCAGACATGACTCATTTTCTGTTTTGACTTCTTTGTATAGCCAAGAACACAAACTCCAGAGAAGGCTGCTTATTTCCAAATCCTAGATCCAATTTTTGAGAAAATTATGTATGCTGTGTGATACTTGGGTTTCCCACTTCCAAAATGAAGTTCATGATAAAGTCTAGAGCCTAGGTTTTTAATTTGTGTTAAATAGAAAAATTCAACTATTTTGCACAGTTTTACATAAAGAAAAATTAACACCCTAATTAATTAAATCTTTCTCTGTGTGATTGATTTATACATTCTAATAGTCTATCAAGATGATCCTCAAGAAAAAGAAATGCAAAAAAGGCAAAATGGTTGTCTGAGGAGGCCTCACAAATAGCTGAGAAAAGAATAGACGCTAAAGGCAAGGGAGAAAAGGAAAGATATACTTATCTGAATGCAGAGTTCTAAAGAATAGCAAGGAGAGATTTAAAAAAAGCCTTCCTCAGTGATTAATGCCAAGAAAGAGAGGAAAACAATAAATGGGAAAGACTAGATATCTCATCAAGAAAATTAGAGATATCAAGGGAATATTTCATGCAAAGATGGGCACAGTAAAGGACAGAAATGGTATGGACCTAACAGAGGCAGAAAATACTAAGAAAAGGTAGCAAGAATACACAGAAGAACTACACAAAAAAGATCTTCATGACCCAGATAACCATGATGGTGTGATCACTCCATCTAGAGCCAGACATCCTGGAGTCCGAAGTCAGGGGGCCTTAGGAAGCATCACTACAAACAAAGCTAGTGGAGGTGATGGAATTCCAGTTGAGCTATTTCAAATCCTAAAAGATGATGCTGTGAAAGTGCTGCATTCAATATGCCAGCAAACTTGGAAAACTCAGTAGTGGCCACAGGACTGGAAAAGGTCAGTTTTCAATCCAATCCCAAAGAAAGGCAATGCCAAAGAATGTTCAAACTACCACACAATTGCACTGATCTCACTGGCTAGCAAAGTAATGCTCAAAATTCACCAATCAAGGCATCAAAAGTACATGAACCAAGAACTTCCAGATGTTCAAGCTGGATTTAGAAAAGGCAGAGGAACCAGAGATCAAATTGCCAGCGTCCATTGGATGATAGCAAAAGCAAAAACATTCCAGAAAAATATGTACTACTGCTTGATTGACTATGCCAAAGCCTTTGACTATGTGGATCACAACAAACTGGAAAATTCTTTAGGAGATAGGGATACCAGATCACCTTACCTGCCTCCTGAGAAATCTATATGCAGGTCAAGAAGCAACAGGTAGAACTGGACATGTAACAATGTACTGGTTCCAAATTGGCAAAAGAGTACGTCATGGCTGTATATTGTTACCCTGCTTATTTAACTTACATGCAGAGTACACCATGCAAAATGCTGGACTGGATGGAGCACAAGCTGGACTCAAGATTGCTGGGAGAAATATCAATAATCTCAGATAGGAAGATGACACCACCCTTATGGCAGAAAGCAAAGAGGAACTAGAGATCCTCTTGATGAAAGTGAAAGAGGAGAGTGAAAAAGTTGTCTTAAAACTCAACATTCAAACAACTAAGATTATGGCATCCAGTCCTATCACTTCATGGCAAATAGATGGGGAAACAGTGGAAACTGAGACAGACTTTATTTTCTTGGGCTTCAAAATCACTGCAGCCATGAAATTAAAAGATGCTTGCTCCTTGGAAGAAAAGCTATGACCAACCTAGACAGCATATTAAAAACCAGAGACATTACTTTGCCAACAAATGTCCATCTAGTCATTGTTATGGCTTTTCCTGTAGTCATGTATGGATGTGATTGTTGGACTATAAAGAAAGCTGAGCACCAAAGAATTGATGCTTTTAAACTGTGGTGTTGGAGAAGACTCTTGAGAGTCCCTTGGACTGCAAGGAGATCAAGCCAGTCAATCCTAAAGGCAATCAGTCCTGAATATTCATTGGAAGGACTGATGCTGAAGCTGAAGCTCCAATAATTTGGCCACCTGAGGCGAAGAACTGACTCACTGGAAAAGACCCTGATGCTGAGAAAGATTGAGGGTGGGAGGAGAAGGGGACAACAGAGGATTAGATGGTTGGATGGCATCACCAACTCGGTGGACATGAGTTTGAGCAAGCCTCGGAATCTAGTGATGGACAGGGAGGCCTGGCATGCTGCAGTTCATGGGGTCACAAAGAGTCAGACATGACTGAACAACTGAACTGAACTGAGTCTATTTGCAAAACAGCTACCCATTTTTTAAGGCATTACTTTTTAGAGCAATGTTTGGTTTACAGCAAAACTGAAAGGAAAGTACTGAGATTTCCCATAAAGCCCCTGTCCCTGCACATGCATGCTGCTGCTGCTAAGGTGCATTAGTCGCATCCAACTCTGTGTGACCCCATAGACGGTAGCCCACAAGGCTCCTCCATCCCTGGGATTCTCCAGGCAAGATTACTGGAATGGGTTGCCATTTCCTTCTCCACTGCATGAAAGTGAAAAGTGAAAGTGAAGTCACTCAGTCATGTCCGACTCTTCATGACCCCATGGACTGCAGCCTACTAGTCTTCTCTGTCCATGGGATTTTCCAGGCAAAAGTACTGGAGTGGGGTGCCATTGCCTATTCCACACATGCATGGCCTCTCCCATTTTCAACATCCTCCACCAGGGTTGTCCACCTGTTACAACTGATAAACCTACTTTGACACACTAGCATCACTCAAAGACCATAGGGTTCACTCTTAGTGTGGTACATTCTAAGTGTTTGAACAAATGTAATGACATATACCCATCATTATAAAATCATATAGAATATTTCCACTGCCCTAAAAATCCTTTTTGCTCCACTCATTCATTTCTGTCTCCCTCCAAACCCTGGCAGCCATAGACCTTTTTACTAGTTCATACTTTTTCTCTTTCCAGAAGGTCATACAGTTGGAATCATATTATGTCACCTTTCAGATTGGACTTATTTTACTTAGAAACTTGCATTTAACATAGGTTCCTCTATGCCTTTTCATGACTTGTTAACAAATCATTTTTATCCCTGAATAATAATCCATTGTCTGGATGTTCCACAGTTTGTTTATCTATTCACCTGCTGACGGTCATCTTGTTTGCTTTCAAATTTTGGCAATTATAAATACATCAGGTATAAACAAGCACTTTTTCCAATTGTAAGAGTCATGCTATTTCCTCTTTACTCTTACTCCTATTCCCCATTATGGTCACAGAGCAAAGCATAAAACTATAGTTACCTTCTTTATGGTCATTCATCTACTCCATTTTTTCTTTTCCCTTAGCTCCAAGACAACAAAAGATCTGCTTAGCTTTTGTTGTCTTGGAGCTAAGGGAAAAGAATAAAAGCCACTCTTTTCTTTTAAATTGACAAAGTGAGGTGAAAGCAGCCACAAATGCCAGGTTTTCCTCACTTTGTTTCTTTAATTTCAGTGATCTTCACCTGTATTATTGTCTTCCCAGTGCTTTGGGGCAGAATTTTTTCAATGTAAAATTTGTCCAGATTCAATGTCCTAATGGGGACATTAGGAGAATGGGCTTGAGTAATCTGGTCTCCTTTGCAAGATGTTGCAACTGAGGAAAACACATTTTTATTGCAAAATTCAAGTCAGCATTCCCATATCTTAGTATTAAAGTCCTTTGGAAATATCCATTCACAGTTATAACAGCAGCAAAGTTTTACTTTTGAAACTGATAATAGTTCACTTGTATTTAGTGACTTAATACTTCCTAGGTACTTTGGTATTTAACATCACTGATTTTCACAGCAACACATCTACAGCAAGCCAGATATTATATTAATCACTTGTAGATGGAGAATTGCAGATAAAGAGATACTAAGTGACTTTCTCAAGGTCACACAGCTTAAAACTTAGAAGTACTATGATAGAAAACTGTCTTAATTCCCAATGGAATTCCCCCTCAACTGCTGCCAGTTTATCCATGAACAACAGAAAAGACCAACTGAAAACAAGCGAACAAGCAAACAAACAAAAAAACAGAGAGAGAACAAGATGGTGGAGGAGTAGGTGGACGTGAGGTACATCTCTCTCCATGGATACATCAGGGACACAGTTTCAGACACAGAAGTGCTTGCAGAACACCAGCTGAGAGCAGACAGGAGTACCTGACCAGCAGAACCTGACACAAAACTTGGAGGATGAAGGAACTATGGGGAAAAACAGGAGCGTTAGTAGGACTAGACCTGCCCTTGGCAGGTGGGGAAACTGAAGCAGGGGTCCAAATCCCCACATGGGGGCAATTGTCTGAATCAGAGGAGAAACATTTAAAGCTGAGAGTGAAACAGCTGATCTGTGGCAGCCTAAATGGAATAAGAATCAGACAATCCTTTCCGCAGCCGTACATACACCAGGCAGGGACGCAGGTCCCCTGGAAGGTGCAGTGGCTGGAGCTGAAGTTTAGGGAATGTGGAGCAGTCCCCCGGGCGGGAGCAGAGAGACAGATCGAAGGGGTGTGAGGGAGGAGCCTGTGGTGGGAAATGCCTGTGGAGGAAAGCCAGGCAGCCATGGAAGCAAGGCGATGCTGCTGAGTCAAGTGTAGGGGGTGGAGCCATGACCACAGCCTCTCTCCACATGCCAGCATCGGCAGCTGAACAATAGAGAGGCTGGCCCATCAAACGCCTGAGGCACTATAGAGTAGGACCCCAGCCAGGGGGGCCCCTCTATGTGCCTGATACACCAAACAACAGAGAAGGACCCCAGGCAAGGGAGCCCTCTAAGTGCTTGAATGGGCGGAGCTATGGAGAAAGACTGGCCAAAGAGGCCTTTTGACCACCAGCCACAAGAGGCTCAACAAAAGACTCTTAGAGAGCCATAACTCCTGGGGTGCAGGCAGTCCGTGTCCCCACAAGCGCTACCAGAGTCCCCACAAGCTAAGCAGCTGTGCCACCTTCACACTCAACTCTCACTGCGCCAGTGCTGCCACAGGCAAAAAAGTCTTGAACTTATGCATGCAGGGTCGCTTTGGTAGTGACCAACTCTTTGAGACCCTGTAGACTGAGGTCTGCCAAGATTCTCTGTCAGGGCAGCAGGTTCTCCAGGCAAGAATACTAGAGCATATGGGCCAATACTGGTTGCCATACCCTTGTAGCGCACTATATTTCCTGCTGCCCTAGCTGCCAACTCCCCTGAGTACTTGGTGCTGCCGGAGCCCCAGGGACCCAAGTAGCTGCACCACCTCCACACCTCACAGGGGCCAACCCAAGTCCTCCAGGGCAGCCTCAGGAGAAAACCCTAGTGGACGACCCACATGCAGAGGTGGAAATAAACCCACAATTGAAACCCAGAGGCAATGTGACTAAGAAGACCCAAAACCCTCCCATAAGCTGTACATGCTGCAGATTAAATCCACACAATCAACTAGGCAGCTTCTGTGTCTGTGGAATATATAAAAGGTCATTGAGAGCTTCCACAAAAGAAAATGCATTCGTTCTGATAATTATGGACATTGGAAGCAAGAACACAGAGGAGTAGGACCAGATTAGAATCTGAGCTGCCCCCACAGCAGGTCCAGAGATAGAACAGTGTCAGCCAGCATCCTATGGAGGTGAGGTGGACTGTAACCCCCAGCGAGGGAAAGGACTATGACAACAGTGACTCAAGAAAAACATTTATTATTCTTATGTTTCCACTTGTTCTGTAGATTCTTTTGGATTTTCTTTCTTTTTTCTTTCTCTCTTCCCCCACCGCTGTTGTAGTTGTCAATTTTATTGGCACTATGAAATCTAATTAAGCTTTTGAGCTTTGTTTTGTTTTTTTTTTTTTTTTTTTTTTTTCCCTCAGTCACATTTTTTATTGTTGCTATGAACCTCTGCCTCTACATTGGGCTTTTGCAGTTCTGGCAAATTTTCCTTTTTTTTTCTCTCTCTTTTTTTAATTTTTATTTTTAAGTTTTTAAACCTGTTATTTTTTTCTACATTTATTCCTTTGTTTGCTTTTCCTACTGCTCTTTTCCCCTTGCAGTTAATCTTTAATATATATAGATCTTCTTTATCTACCTCTATTTAACTTTGTATATGTATTCTTTCTTTCCTTTCCTTCTCAACATTTTTGTTTTCATTGCTTTATTCCCCATTTGGCACCATGCTTTAGTTTTGCTTTCTAGTTTGTGCTTTAGTTAGTTTTGTTCTGACTAGTAAATAAAATTTTTGATTTCCTTTGTCAGGTCAATCAATTGTACTTTATTTTTGTTGGACCATTTTGACTTTGCTCCTGGGTGTATATGTATATGTGTATATACCATTATTTTAATTATTGGCCTGGTTTTGTAACTGACAATTGTCTGGGGTTAATCTTTGGTTTCTCATTTTTAGATATTGGTTTTAATCTCACTTAATACCATAACAAACCACTTGTGGAATCTTCATTCCTGACCAGAGACCAAGCCCTGAGCCTTTGGAGTGGGTGCACTGACTCCAAGACCCTAGACTACTAGGGAACCAACCCTGCTGCTGCTGCTGCTAAGTTGCTTCAGTTGTATCTGACTCTATGTAACCCCATAGACAGCAGCCCACCAGGCTCCCCCTTCCCTGGGATTCTCCAGGCAAGAACACTGGAGTGGGTTGCCATTTCCTTCTCCAATGCATGAAAGTGAAAAGTGAAAGCAAAGTCACTCAGTCGTGTCTGACCCTTAACCCTAGGGAGTATCAAATAGTGAGAACTCACACAAAGCAAACCACTTAAATACAAGACCTGGCATCATCCGACCACCAGTAGCACTCTGTGCAGTATGCCTCATCCAAACAACAAACAAAACAAAAATACAAACCCAATCATCAGCAGAAAAGATTACCACCTCACTCAGCCTTGCCCATCAGAGGAAAAACAAGCAAACAAACAAAAGCTCAGCATAAATATCACCCTATAGGAAGCTTACACAAACCACTGGACCAATCTTAGGAGAGCAGAAACCAAAAGGAAGAAAGAATTCAACTTTGAAGCCAGGGAAAAGGAGATCTCAAACACAATAAGTTTAAAAAGATAATGAAAAGGCAAATAAATACTACCCAAATGAAGGAACAAACTAGAAACACAGTAGTCCAAATAAATGAAGAGTAAATAGGCAAACTACCTGAAAAAGAATTCAGAATAATGATAGTAAAGATGATCAAAAACCTCGAAAACAAAATGGAGAAAATGCAAGAATCAATTAACAAAGACATAGAAGAATTAATGAATAAACATGCAGAGACAAACAGCACAACTTATGAAATTCTAGGTACTCTAGAAGGAATCAGTAGCAGAATATCTGAGGCAGAAGAACGAATCAGTGAGCTGGAAGATAAAATGGTGGAAATAGCTTCTGAAAAGCAAAATAAAGTAAAAAGAATGAAAAGAACTAAGGATAGTCTCAGAGACCTCTGGGACAGTATCAAATGCACCAACATTCAAAATATAGGGGTCCTAGAAGAAAAAGAGAAAGGGTATGAGAAAAATTTTAAAGATTATAGTTGAAAATTTCCCCAACATGGAAAAGGAAATAGTCAATCAAGTGCAAGAGGCACAAGAGTCCCATACAGGAAAAACCCAAGGAGAGATACACCAAGGCACATACTAATCAAACTAACAAAGACTAAACACAAAGAATATTAAAAGCAGCAAGGGAGAAGCAAAAAGTAACATACAAGGGAAACTCCATATGCTTAACAGCTGATCTTTCAGCAGGAACTCTGCAGGCCAGAGAGGAATGGCAGGATACAGTTAAAGTACTGAAAGGGAAAAATCTACAGCCAAGATTACTGTATCTGGCAAGGATCTCATTCAAAATTGATGGAGAAATAAAAATCTTCTCAGACAAGCAAAAGTTAAGAGAATTCAGTACCATCAAACCAGCTTTACAACAAATGTTAAATGGACTTATATAGTCAAGAAATGCAAGAGAAGAAAAAAAGATCTACAAAATCAACCCCAAACAATTAAGAAAATGGCAATAGGAACATATATATCAATAATTACTTTAAATGTAAATGAATTAAAATGCTCTAACCAAAAGACACAGACTGGCTAAATGGATGCAAAAACAAAACCAGTATATATGCTGTTTATAAGAAACCCACTTCAGACCTAAAGACACATATAGACTGAAAATGAGAGGATGGAAAAATATATTCCATGCAGATGGGAAGCAAAAGAAAGCTGGAGTAGCAATCCTCATATCAGACAAAATAGACCTTAAAATAAAGAAGATTACAAGAGATAAGAAAGGACACTACATAATGATCAAGAGATCCATCCAAGAGGAAGACATAACAATTGTAAATATCTATGCACCCAACATACGAACACCTCAATATATAAGGTAAACACTAACAGACATAAAAGGATAAATTTACAGTAGCACAATAATAGTAGGAGACTTTACCACTCCCCTCACACCAATGGACAGATCATCAAAACAGAAAATCAATAAGGAAATATAAGGCTTAAATGAGACATTAAATGAGATGGATTTCATTCATATCTTCAGGACACTCCATCCAAGTGCAGAAGAATACACCTTCTTCTCAAGTGCACATGGAACATTCTTCAGGAGAGACAACATCTTGGATCACAAATCAAACTTCAATAAATTTAAGAAAATTGAAATCACATCATGCATCTTCTCCAACCACAATGCTATGAGGCTAGATAACAATTACAAGAAAAAAACTGTAAAAAAACACAAACACATGGACATTAAACAGCACATTTCTAAGTAACCAACACATTACTGAAGAAAATAAAAGAGAAATCAAAAAATTTCCAGGAAAAAAAATGACAGTGAAAACACAGCTCAAAACCTACGGGATGCAGCAAAAGCAGTCCTAAGAGTGAAGTTTATAACAATACAGTACTACCTCAAGAAACAAGAAAAACATTGAATAGACAACCTAACTTTACACCTAAAACAACTGGACAAAGAAAAACAAAAAATCCCCAAATTTAGTAGAAGGAAAGAAATCATAAATATCCAAGCAGAAATAAGTGAAAAAGAAATGAAAGAAACAATAGTAAAGATTAATAAAACTAAAAGCTAGTTCTTTGAGAAGATAAATAAAATTGACAAACCTTTAGCCAGACTCATCAAGAAAAAAATGAGAGAATAATCAAATCAACAAAATTAGAAATGGAAAAGGAGAGGTTATAACAGACAATGTGAAATACAAAGGATTATAAGAGACTACTATGAACAACTACACAGCAACAAAATGGATAATCAGAAAGAAATGGACAGATTCTTAGAAAAGTTCAATCTTCCAAGACTGAACCAGGAAGAAATAGAAATCATGAACAACCTAATTACAAGCACTTAAAATGAAGCTGTGATCAAAAATCTCCCCAAAAACAAAAGCCCAGATCCAGATGGCTTCACAGGAGAATTCTATCACGTAGAGAAGACCTAATGCCTATCCTTCTAAAACTCTTTCAAAAAATTGCAGAGGAAGAAACACTTCCAAACCCATTCTAAGAGGCCACCATCACCCTGACACCAAAACCAGACAAACACAACACACACACACACACACACACACACACACACACACACACACCATAAGCCAATATCACTGATGAACATAGATGCAAAAATCCTCAACAAAATTTTAGTGAACAGAATTCAGCAACACACCAAAAAGCTCACACACCATGATCAAGTTGGATTTATTCCAGGAATGCAAGGATTCTTCATATATGCAAATCAAACAATGTGATACACCATATTAACAAATTGAAAGATAAAAACCATATGATAATCTCAATAGATGCAGAAGAAGCCTTTGATAAAATTCAGCACCCTTTTATGATGAAAACTCTTCAAAAAATGGGCATAGAAGGAACCTACCTAAACATAGTAAAGGCTACACATGTAAGCCTGCTGCTACACAAACGTTATTCTCAATGGTGAAAAACTGAAAGCATTTCCCCTAAGATCAGGAACAAGACAAGGGTGTTCACTTTTACATCTATTATTCAACATAGTTCTAGAAGTCTTAGCTACAGCAATCAGAGAAGAAAAAGAAGTAAAAGGAATCCAGATTGGAAAAGAAAAAGTAAAACTCTCACTGTTTGCAGATGACATGACACTGTACATAGAAAACTCTAAAGATAGTATCAGAAATTTACTAGAGCTTGTCAGTGAATTTAGGAAAGTTGCAGGATACAAAATCAATACAGAAAAATCACTTGCATTTCTCTATACTTACAGTGAAAAATTAGAAAGAGAAGTTAGGGAATCAGTCCCATTCACCATTGCAACAACAACAACAAAATTAACTATCTAGGAATTAACTTACATAAGGGGATAAAAGAACTGTACACAGAAAATTACAAGACACTGATGAAAGAAATTAAAAAATGACATAAACAAATGGAGAGATATTCCATGTTCCTGGTAGGAAGACTCAATATTGTGAAAATGACTATACTCCCAAATGCAATCTATGGATTCAATGTGATCCCTAGTAAATTACCAATGGCATTTTTCACAGAACTGGAACAAAAAATTTCACAGTGCCTATGGAAACACAAAAGACCCCAAATAGCCAAACAGTCTTGAGAAAGAAGAATGGAGCTGGAGAAATCAACCTTCCTGACTTCAGATTATGCTACGAAGCTACAGTCTTCATATAGAAGAATAGAACAAGATAGAAAGCCCAGAAATAAACACATGCACCTATAGGTACCTTATTTTTGACAAAGGAGGCAAGACTATACAAGGGGCAAAGACAGCCTCTTCAATAAATGGTGCTTGGAAAACTGGACAGCTACATATAAAAGAATGAAATTAGAACACTTCTTAACACCATACATAAAGATAAACTCAAAATGGATTAAAGACCTAAATGTAAGCCCAGAGACTATAAAATTTTTAGAGGAAAACATAGGCAGAACACTTGATGACATAAATCAAACCAAGATCTTCTATGACCCACCTCCTACAGTAACAGAAATAAGAACAAAAGTAAACAAGTGGGACATGATTAAACTTAAAAGCTTTTGCACAGCAAAGGGAACTCTAAGCAAGGTGAAAAGACAACCCTCAGAATGGGAGAAAATAATAGCAAATGAAACAATGGACAAAGGATTCATTTCCAAAATATACAAGCAGCTCATACGACTGAATACCAGAAAAACAAACAACCCAATCAAAATTGGGAAAAAGACCTTAACAGACATTTGTCCAATGAGGACATACAGATGGCTAACAAACACATGAAAAGATGCTCAACATCACTCATTATTAGAGAAATGCAAATCAAAACTACAATGAGATATCACCTCACACCAGTCAGAATAGCCATCATCAAAAAGTCTGCAAGCTGGAGAGGGTGTGGAGAAAAGGGAATGCTCTTGCACTGTTGGTGGGAATGTAAATTGATACAGCCACTATGGAAGATGGTATGGCGATTCCTTATAAAAACTAGGAGTAAAACCACCGTATGACCCAGCAATCCCACTCCTAGGCATATACCCTGAGGAAATTTGGATTGAAAAAGACACATGTATCCCATTGTTCATTGCAGCAATATTTACAATAGCTAGAACATGGAAGCCACTTAGATGGCCATTGACAGATGAATGGATAAAGATGTTGTAGTACATATACACAATGGAATATTACTCAGCCATAAAAAGTAATGCATTTGAGTCAGTTCTGATGAGGTGGATGAACCTAGAACCTATTATACAGAGTGAAGTGAGTCAGAAAGAGAAAGATAAATATCGTATTCTAATGCACATATATGGAGTCTAGAAAAATGGTACTGAAGAATTTACTTACAGGGCAGCAATGGAAAAACAGACATAGACAATAGACTTATGGACATGGGGAGAGGGGAGGAGAGGGTGAGATGTGTGGAAAGAATAATGTGGAAACTTTCACTACCATATGTAAAATAGATAGCCAAGGGGGATTTGCTGTATGGCTCAGGAAACTCAAACAGGGACTGTGTATCAACCTAGAGGGCTGGGATGGGAAGGGAGATGGGAGGGAGCTTCAAAAGGTAGGGGGTATATGTATACCTGTGGCTGATTCCCATGGAGGTTTGACAGAAAACAACAAAATTCTATAAAGCAATTATCCTTCAATAAAAAAATAAATTTAAAAAAAGTAAGAATCAAAAAGAAAAAAGTGATAACCACCTTCCATATGGATATTTTTGAAACATCTATCCTCTTTGCTACAATTATAAAAGCAATTATATCTACCTACAAGTATGTTAGCATATTTTATTCAGTAAATGTACCCTTATACTTCACTTAATGAATTGTTAACAGCAGAGTTACTACTTGCAAAGGAATAAACCAAATGCTTCTTTCAGATTAAATTGTAAAAATGAGTGCCTATTAAATTACTTTAATACAACCTATTTTTTTTTTTTTTTATTTTTTTTTTTTTTTCTAATTTTATTTTATTTTTAAACTTTACATAATTGTATTAGTTTTGCCAAATATCAAAATGAATCCACCACAGGTATATATGTGTTCCCCATCCCGAACCCTCCTCCCTCCTCCCCCCCCATACCATCCCTCTGGGCCGTCCAGTGCACCAGCCCCAAGCATCCAGCATCGCATCGAACCTGGACTGGCAACTCGTTTCCTACATGATATTTTACATGTTTCAATGCCATTCTCCCAAATCTTCCCACCCTCTCCCTCTCCCACAGAGTCCATAAGACTGTTCTATACATCAGTGTCTCTTTTGTTGTCTCGTATACAGAGTTATTGTTACCATCTTTCTAAATTCCATATATATGCGTTAGTATACTGTATTTATGTTTTTCCTTCTGGCTTACTTCACTCTGTATAATAGGCTCCAGTTTCATCCACCTCATTAGAACTGATTCAAATGTATTCTTTTTAATGGCTGAGTAATACTCCATTGTGTATATGTACCACAGCTTTCTTATCCATTCATCTGCTGATGGGCATCTAGGTTGCTTCCATGTCCTGGCTATTATAAACAGTGCTGCGATGAACATTGGGGTACACGTGTCTCTTTCCCTTCTGGTTTCCTCAGTGTGTATGCCTAGCAGTGGGATTGCTGGATCATAAGGCAGTTCTATTTCCAGTTTTTAAGGAATCTCCACACTGTTCTCCATAGTGGCTGTACTAGGTTGCATTCCCACCAACAGTGTAAGAGGGTTCCCTTTTCTCCACACCCTCTCCAGCATTTATTATTTGTAGACTTTTGGATCGCAGCCATTCTGACTGGTGTGAAATGGTACCTCACAGTGGTTTTGATTTGCATTTCTCTGATAATGAGTGATGTTGAGCATCTTTTCATGTGTTTGTTAGCCATCTGTATGTCTTCTTTGGAGAAATGTCTATTTAGTTCTTTGGCCCATTTTTTGATTGGGTCGTTTATTTTTCTGGAGTTGAGCTGTAGGAGTTGCTTGTATATTTTTGAGATTAGTTGTTTGTCAGTTGCTTCATTTGCTATTATTTTCTCCCATTCTGAAGGCTGTCTTTTTTCACCTTGCTAATAGTTTCCTTTGATGTGCAGAAGCTTTTAAGGTTAATTAGGTCCCATTTGTTTATTTTTGCTTTTATTTCCAATATTCTGGGAGGTGGGTCATAGAGGATCCTGCTGTGATGTATGTCGGAGAGTGTTTTGCCTATGTTCTCCTCTAGGAGTTTTATAGTTTCTGGTCTTACGTTTAGATCTTTAATCCATTTTGAGTTTGTTTTTGTGTATGGTGTTAGAAAGTGGTCCAGTTTCATTCTTTTACAAGTGATTGACCAGATTTCCCAGCACCACTTGTTAAAGAGATTGTCTTTAATCCATTGTATATTCTTGCCTCCTTTGTCAAAGATAAGGTGTCCATATGTGCGTGGATTTATCTCTGGGCTTTCTATTTTATTCCATTGATCAATATTTCTGTCTTTGTGCCAGTACCATACTGTCTTGATAACTGTGGCTTTGTAGTAGAGCCTGAAGTCAGGTAGGTTGATTCCTCCAGTTCCATTCTTCTTTCTCAAGATCGCTTTGGCTATTCGAGGTTTTTTGTATTTCCATACAAATTGTGAAATTATTTGTTCTAGCTCTGTGAAGAATACTGTTGGTAGCTTGATAGGGATTGCATTGAATCTATAAATTGCTTTGGGTAGTATACTCATTTTCACTATATTGATTCTTCCAATCCATGAACATGGTATATTTCTCCATCTATTAGTGTCCTCTTTGATTTCTTTCACCAGTGTTTTATAGTTTTCTATATATAGGTCTTTAGTTTCTTTAGGTAGATATATTCCTAAGTATTTTATTCTTTCCGTTGCAATGGTGAATGGAATTGTTTCCTTAATTTCTCTTTCTGTTTTCTCATTATTAGTGTATAGGAATGCAAGGGATTTCTGTGTGTTGATTTTATATCCTGCAACTTTACTATAGTCATTGATTATTTCTAGTAATTTTCTGGTGGAATCTTTAGGGTTTTCTATGTAGAGGATCATGTCATCTGCAAATAGTGAGAGTTTTACTTCTTCTTTTCCAATTTGGATTCCTTTTATTTCTTTTTCTGCTCTGATTGCTGTGGCCAAAACTTCCAAAACTATGTTGAATAGTAATGGTGAAAGTGGGCACCCTTTAATACAACCTATTTTTAGAAATCTAGTCTCTTAATATAGATAGAAGTCATGATAGAACTCTATAGTGTACAGTTCATAGTAGATATTTTATAAAGTACATGTGAGAAAGGAGGTGGAAATTAAAATTTACTTCAATTTTGCAATCTGTAAAAATACCATTAACATTCACATGTCTTTTCTGATAGAAGTAGCTAGAAATATGATTGATTGTTGGTCAGTTGCTTCATCGTGTCCAATTCTTTGTGACCCGATGGAATGCAGCATGCCAGGCTTCCCTGTCCTTCACTGTCTCCTGGAGTTTGCTCAGATTCATGTCCACTGAGTTGGTGATGTTATTTAACCATCTCATTCCCTGCTGCCTTCTCCTTTTGCCTTCAATCTTTCCTAGCATCAGGGTCTTTTCCAATGAGTCGTCTTTTTGTATCACTTGCCAAAGTATTGGCACTTCAGCTTCAAAATAACATGATAATAATAGTTAATATTTACTGAACAAGGTTCTAGGCACCGTTCTGAATATTTCAATCACATAAACATATATTATAATCTTCCCATATGCACTAGGGAAGATAGTATTAGTATTCCCATTTGGCAGATGAGAAAATGCAGGCACATCCTGTGTGTTTTTTTTTAATTTCTTTTTAATTGGAGGATGATTGCTTTACAGTGTTGTATTGGCTTCTGCTGTACATCAACATGAATCAGCCTTAAGTATTCATATGTCCCCTCCTTCATGAACCTCCCTCCCACCTCCCATATCCTGGTTTATAAATTAATTTCCTCAAGTGACACAGCTAACCAATGATATAGCTAGGATATAAACCCCAGCAGTCTGACTTTAGTGACTAAACTTTTAACCATTATATTAAGACCCTGCTGCTGCTGCTAAGTCACTTCAGTCGTGTCCGACTCTGTGCGACCCCATAGATGGCAGCCCACCAGGCTCCGCCATCCCTGGGATTCTCTAGGCAAGAAGACTGGAGTGGGTTGCCATTTCCTTCTCCAACGCATGAAAGGGAAAAGTGAAAGTGAAGTTCCTCAGTCATGTCCGACTCTTTGCGACCCCATGGACTGCAGCCCACGAAGCTCCTCTGTCCATGGGATTTTCCAGGCAAGAGTACTGGAGTAGGTGGCCATTGCCTTCTCCAAGATATTAAGACCCTACATATAGCTATTTAAAGAAATAACAAAATGCTATAAATGTTGTTTCATAGCCTTGTCCTGTCATGTAACAGTATATTTTGATCACATTTCCATAGCATTAAAGAACTCTTGTCATTATAATGTCTTTAATAGTTCTTCGAAAGAACCTCAGTACTTCTTGCCCCAAGGTTTTCACACATGATATTCTCTGCTAGGAAAGCTGTTTTATACCCAATTACAGAATGTAAATTGTCTGGCAAAGAGATAAAGAATCATTTTGATCCAAAACTCTTTACTTCTTTGACTAAGCCAGTCAAGCTATTTATTAGTAACATGAAGGTAAATTGTACTCAAATGGCTTTTAGTGTGTAGATTTAGCAATATTGTCTTATTTATCTAATCTTGACGAAACTATGTAAATGCCTGCTCTAGAAAAATGGAAATATCCCCATTCTCATCCATTCTTTCCACAATAGATAGAATAAATTTCTTTTTTAATCTTTTCAGATCTTCAGCATCATAAACTAAAAGATATTTGGTATAAATGTTCTGATCTAAACCAAAGAGGAAAATTGTATAAAGCTAAATGTTAAATAGTTGCAGCCTTTTTAAAATATAGTGTTGCCTAAGAAACAAACTGTATTTTATGTGATTACTATAAGATCTCATGTATCCTTGTGAGAACTCTGTGTCTTTTTAAATAAAACCTGATTTCAATATTAAAATTAATATAGAAAATACTAGAAATAGATTAATGATATTTCAATATTGCATTAAGAAATAAAATGCATTAATTTGGAACATAATGTACCCCTGATATGTCTTGAAAAAATAAAATAGATGTAGAAAAATTGCAAGATGTGCTTTTTTCATCACTAAGCCAAATTTAATGAACTCATTTCACATATATTGCTAGATGAATTGCTGATATCATGAGTGCTTTAGAACTACAAGGGACGGGACTGTTCCAGGGTATGATATATTCATATATCCACAGTTTAATTTAAACTTTGGTGTTTCAATGTAGCAACTGTCTTTTACTAACAGTTTCTACCTGAATAGTCTCTGTGCTTTGTTGCTCAGTCATGTCTGACTCTTTGTAATCCCATGGACCAAAGCCTACCAGGCTCCTATGTGCATAGGAATTCACCAGACAATAATCCTGGAGTGGGTTACCATGCCCTCCTGTAAATAGTCTAGGTTTTTTTAATTGATTTCAGTGTGGGTATTCTCCTCCTAGTCACCTGATGTGTAGGAATCAGCAGTTTTCTGGATTTCCATCAGCGGAAATTACTTTATGTGTGGCTATACACACAGCACAGCCAGGGGAGCAAGAAAATTCAGGAGCTTCCTACATCATCATCTTGAACCAGAGTCAAGATGTGTGCTATCAACATTTGAAAAACCTGAAAAAAAAATAGTCTAGGTTTTTCAAATATGATATGAAACAAGTACTAACACCTCATTTACTATGGCTGCCATCTGAGAGTGGGGCCACCAAATCACCTAGTTCCAATAACCATAGGTCTTGGATTCAATAGTCCCATAGGACTACAGCAAACGAAGCAGCAGTTCCTAAGAAGTAATCTCAGAAACTCTCTTTCCATGAATTACTACAGCTATCTTCCCAGGGTTTATGCAGAGAAAGAAGACAAAAATACCTTTCTCCTTGTCTTTACATGGAAGGGGTTAGACTGCATACTTTACAAGCTTGTACCTGAGTATCCAACTTCTAATGATCACACATCTAGATATTGATGCCAATGATCCTTGAGCCTGAAAGAGCCAGCAGGCACTTCCCACCTTCCCCTTCTGACTCTCTAATGATAACCAAGTCACAAATATCTCCCTGTAAGGAGCTGATACACACATCTGGCATGCCAACTTTTGCAGCTGCGTCATGAGAGATGGTCTGGCTCTGATCACCAATAACAATTGCATTCATATGTCCCCACAGGACTGCAGTGGGAGAAAAACCAATTGTTAACAGGCTCATGATCCAGCACTTGCTATGGATAGCTCTCCAGACTAAGCACGGAAGGATCAGAAAAAAAAAAATATTCATTTTTGTCCAGTCTTTCCCTGGAAGGATTTGACAGCGTATTTTAAAAGCTTCTGCTGGATGGCCCAGCTTCTCGTTAGCATGCATCTAAATGTGGACTGTATTCTTCCCTAGAGGTCAGAAGGACTGGTGGGCACTTCCCCTGCTTTCCCTCCAGTTTGCCCAACAGTAAGACCAGGGGACCAGTTTCTCCCTGGAAAGAGCTTCTCCACACATCTACTGCCCCAAAATCTATAGCTGTGAAATGACAGACAGACCCCCAAGTCAATCAGCTCAGACAATTTATAGCTTTCATACATTAGGCCTTCCGGAAAAAGCAAGAATGGGCACAGGAGCACCCCCACACTGCTCTACATTGTAGCTCAAAGGAAAGGGAGCAGGTGAAAATGTCTGAATTCCATTCTCCCTAGAAGTTTTACAACATACTATATCCCCATTGCTTCCTGAAGGTCTGGGTTCTAGACAGCCTGCATTTAGGTGTTGACTACAATTCTCCCCTAGAAATACTGATAGATCTTGGTACACCTTCAAGCACATGAAGCCTCTAACAACAAAGGTGGCAGCTTGGATTATCAGAGATTTGAGACGCAACCCGGAGTTCAAGTGGGCTAATGGAAGAAGTTTGTCTCCTACATAACTCTCTATAAGGTTAAATACTTATCTCTGTTTTATTAAGATGGGTTTGTGGAGATTTATCTAGCTCTTTTCTTGGTACATATTCCTCTGTTTCTCCATTTTCCTTGACTTTCTTTGTTGGTTTCTGCACAGTAGATAAAATAACCACCTCTCTCAGTTTTTACAGAAAGGGCACTGATTGGTAATATGAATGCATATGAAAGCATAAAACTCATAATAAACCTATGGAGAGAGTTATATTCAGAATGTTCTAATATTGTAATGGTGGTAGATAAACTATTCATAACTATATTATAAGGATTTAAAACAAACGTATTAAATAATTATCAGTTCAGTTCAGTTCAGTCACTCAGTCATGTCTGACTCTTTGACACCCCATGGACTGCAGCAGGTCAGGGCTCCCTGTTCATCACCAACCCCTGGAGTTTACTCAAACTCATGTCCATTGAGTCGGTGATGCCATCCAACCATCTCATCCTCTGTGGTCCCCTTCTCCTCCTGCCTTCAATATTTCCCAGCATCAGGGTCTTTTCAAATGAGTTAGTTCTTCACATGAAGTGGCCAAAGCATTGGAGTTTCAGCTTCAACACAGTCCTTCCAATGAACACTCAGGACTGATCTCCTTCAGAATGGACTTGTTGGATCTCCTTGCAGTCCAAGGGACTCTCAAGAGTCTTCTCCAACACCACAGTTCAAAAACATCAATTCTTTGGCACTCAGCTTTCTTTAGAGTCCAACCCTCACACCCATACATGACTACTGGAAAAACCTTAGCCTTGACTTGATGGACCTTTGTTGGCAAAGTAATGTCTCTGCTTTTTAATATGCTGTCTAGGTTGATCATAATTTTTCTTCCAAAGAGTAAACATCTTTTTATTTCATGGCTGCACTCACCATCTGCAGTGATTTTGGAGCCCCCAAAAATAAATTCTGCCAATGTTTCTGCTGTTTCCCCATCTATTTACCATGAAGTTATGGGACCAGATGCCATGATCTTTGTTTTCTGAATGTTGAGCTTTAAGCCAACTTTTTTCACTCTCCTCTTTCACTTTCATGAAGAGGTTCTTTAGTTCTTCTTCACTTTCTGTCATTTTCTTTTTATTGTATTTACTACAATAATTTGTTTGTAAATACAATAAAAAGATGCAAACTGTGAAATTAAAAACAAAATATTGGAAGAAAGTGTAAAAATACTGAACTTCTTTACATGTAAGGGTAAGATGTTATCACCTCTAAATACTCTGCTATAGCTATAAGATGTTTCAGGTAAACTACATGGTACCACAAAACAGAAGCC
This sequence comes from Bos mutus, assembly GCF_027580195.1. NCBI lineage: Eukaryota > Metazoa > Chordata > Mammalia > Artiodactyla > Bovidae > Bos > Bos mutus. Next base: position 18,039,720 of record NC_091625.1, read on the forward strand.
TATACTAGATATGCAAAAGATAAAGATAAATGAATCAAAACATACCACTATAGAAAATCATCAAATCACAAAAAAGGGAGGACAAATGGAAGAAGGGAACAAAGAAACTATAAAATAGTCAGAATACAATGAAGAAAAAGGCAACAGTAAGTCTACATCTACCACTAATTACTTTCAATATAAATAAAATAATTTCTCCATTCAAAAGACACAGAGTGGCTGAAAAAATGAAAAAATAATACCCAACCGTATTCTGCCTACAAGAGACTTTCAAACTTTAAGGATATATATAGACTAAAAGTGAATAGATAGAATAGAATATTGCATGCAACTGGAAACCAAAAGAAAGCTGGGTGACTTTTATCAGACAAAAGACTTTAAGTCAAAAATTGTAGCAAGAAAAAAAGTAAAGGGATTGCTCCATCAAGAGGAAATAACAGCTGTAAATATCTACACACCCAAAACTGAAGTGCCTAAAGACATAAAGCAAATACTAACAGATCTGAAGCAAGCAACAGACAGTAATTAATAAAAGTAAAGGACCTCAGTATCACACATTCAACAATGGACAGATCTTCCAAACAGAAAATAAGGAAATAAAAGACTTAAACTACACACTGGACTAGATAGACTTAACAGACCTGTACAGAACACTCCATCCAACACCAAAAGAACACACATTCTCTTCAAGACCACATGAAACATTCTCCAGGATAGATCATAGGCCACAAAACAAGTCTTAACAAATTTTAAAAAATTGAAATAGTATCAAGCATCTTTTTTTTTAACCACAGCAGTGTAAAAATAGAAATAGGGGACCCATGTACACCCATGACTGATTCATGTCAATGTATGGCAAAAACCACTACAATATTGTAAAGTAATTAGCCTCCAATTAAAATAAATTAATTTAAAAAGAAATTTAAAAAAAGAAATCAAATATAAGAAGAAAACTAGAAAATTCAAAAATATGTGGGAATAATCAGCATACTTCTGAATAACCAGTGGATCACAGAAGAAAAGGAGACAAATCCAAAAATATCTTGCAATGAATGAAAATAAAAACACAACATACAAAAGTGTATCAGTTGCAGCAGTAGCAGGTCAAGAGAAATTTATAGCAATAAACACATTAGGATAAAACAAAGGTCTCAAATGATTAATCTAACATCACACCACAAGTAACTAGTAAATGGACAAAATAAACCCAAAGTTAGTAAGGAGTACAGTAACAAAATATCAAAATATAAATAAATTAAATAGAGGCCAAAAGAAAATAGAAAATATCAATAAAATTAAGATGTTTTTAACAGAAGAAAAATTGACAAATCTTTAACTAGACAAATGAAGAAGATAAAAAAGATTAAAATAAAACCAGAAATGAAAGAGGAGACATTACAACTTATAACTAAGAAATACTAAGGATCATGAGAAACTGCTATGAAAAATTTACACCAACAAATCAAATAACTTTAAAGAAATGGATGCATTCCTAAAAACACATAAATTACCAAGACTAAAGCATGAAGAAATAGAAAATCTAAACAGATAATTCAGTAGTAAAAAGATTGAATTATCAGTGAAAAACCTCTAACAAAAAAAAAATCCAGGACCAGATGACTTCACTGATGAATTCTACCAAACATTTAAAGAATCAAAACTAATACTTTTCAAACCATCCCAAAAAACAGAAGAGGATAGAACAGTTTCAAATTTAACTTAGGAGGTCAGCAGTACTCTGATACCAAAACCAGAAAAGGACATTGTAAGAAAGGAAAATTAAAAGCCAATATTTCTGATGAACATGGATGCAAAGATGCTCAAAAATATCAGCAACCTAAATTCAACAATTCATTAAAAGGATCATACACCATTGTCAATTGGGATTTATCCCAGTGATGCAAGGAAGTTTCAGTATATGCAAATCCACAAATGTGACACATCACATAAACAAAATGAAGGATAAAAATATCACACAATCACCTCAATAGACTCAGGAAAAAAATTTTTGACAAAATCCAACATCTATACATGATTAAAACTCAATAACATAGGCCATATGTGACATAATAACATAATAAAGGTCATACATCACAAGATCACAGCTAACATCATCAGTTCAGTTCAGTTGCTCAGTCGTGTCCGACTCTGCAACCCCATGAATTGCAGCACGTCAGGCCTGCCTGTCCAAAACCAGCTCACAGAGTTCACTCAAACTCATGTGCATCGAGTCGGTGATGCCATCCAGCCATCTCATCCTCTGTTGTCCCCTTCTCCTCCTGCCCCCAATCCCTCCCAGCATCAGGGTCTTTTCCAATGAGTCAACACTTTGCATGAGGTGACAAAGTATTAGAGTTTGAGCCTCAACATCAGTCCTTCCAATGAAAGTCCTGGGTTTCATTCCTTGGTTGGATTTCCTTGCAGTCCAAGGGACTCGCAAGAGTCTTCTCAAACACTACAATCCAAAAGCATCAATTCTTCGGCACTAGGCTTTCTTCACAGTCCAACTCTCACATCCATACATGATCACTGGAAAAACCTTAGCCTTGACTAGATGCACCTTTGTAGACAAAGTAATGTCTCTGCTTTTGAATATGCTATCGAGGTTGGTCATAACTTTCCTTCTAAGGAGTAAGCATCTTTTAATTTCATGGCTGCAGTCACCATCTGCAATGATTTTGGAGCCCAGAAAAATAAAGTCTGACACTGTTTCCACTGTTCCCCCATCTATTTCCCATGAAGTGATGAGACCAGATGCCATGATATTAGTTTTCTGAAAGTTGAGTTTTAAGCCAACTTTTTCACTCTCCACTTTCACTTTCATCAAGAGGCTTTTTAGTTCCTCTTCACTTTCTGCCATAAGGGTTGTGTCATCTGCATATCTGAGGTTATTGATATTTCTCCTGGTAATCTTGATTCCAGCTTGTGCATCTTCCAGCCCAGCATTTCTCATGACGTATTGTGCATATAAATTAAATAAGCAGCATGACAATATACAGTCTTGACATACTTCTTTTCCTGTTTGGAACCAGTCTGTTGTTGCATGTCCAGTTCTAACTGTTGCTTCCTGACTTGCATATAGGTTTCTCAAGAGGCAGGTCAGGTGGTCTGGTATTCCCATCTCTTTCAGAATTTTCTACAGTTTATTGTGATCCACACAGGCAAAGTCTTTGGCATAGTCAATAAAGAAGAAATAGATGTTTTCCTGGAACTCTTGCTTTTTCCATGATCCAGCAAATGTTGGCAATTTGATCTCTGGTTCCTCTGCCTTTTCTAAAGCCAGCTTGAACATCTGGAAGTTCACAGTTCACGTACTGCTGAAGCCTGGCTTGAAGAATTTTGAGCATTACTTTACTAGCATGTGAGATGAGTGCAATTGTGCAGTAGTTTGAGCATTCTTGGGCATTGCCTTTCTTTGGGATTGGAATGAAAACTGACCTTTTCCAGTCCCATGGCCACTGCTGAGTTTTCCAAATTTGCTGGCATATTGAGTGCAGCACTTTCACAGCATCATCTTTCAGGATTTGAAATAGCTCAACTGGAATTCCATCACCTCCACTAGCTTTGTTCGTAGTGACACTTTCTAAGGCCCATTTGACTTCACACTCCAGGATGTCTGGCTCCAGGTGAGTGATAACACCATCATGATGATCTGGGTCGTGAAGACCTATTTTGTACAGTTCTTCTGTGTATTCTTGCCACCTCTTCTTAATATCTTCTGCTTCTGTTATGTCCATACCATTTCTGTCCTTTATCGAGTCCATCTCTGCATGAAATGTTCCCTTGGTATCTCTAATTTTCTTGAAGAGATCTCTAGTCTTCCCCATTCTATTGTTTTCCTCTATTTCTTTGCATTGATCGCTGAGGAAGGCTTTCTTATCTCTCCTTGCTGTTCTTTGGAACTCTGCATTCAAATGGGAATATCTTTCCTTTTCTCCTTTGCTTTTCGCTTCTCTTCTTTTCACAACTATTTGTAAGGCCTCCCCAGACAGCCATTTTGCTTTTTTGCATTTCTTTTCCATGGGATGGTCTTGATCCCTGTCTCCTGTACAATGTCACAAACCTCCGTCCATAGTTCATTAGGCACTCTATCTATCAGATCTAGGCCCTTAAATCTATTTCTCATTTCCACTGTATAATCATAAGGGATTTGATTTAGGTCATACCTGAATGGTCTAGTGGTTTTCCCTACTTTCTTCAATTTCAGTCTGAATTTGGCAATAAGGAGTACATGATCTGAGCCACAGTCAGCTCCTGGTCTTGTTTTTGTGGACTGTATAGAGCTTCTCCATCTTTGGCTGCAAAGAATATAATCAATCTGATTTCAGTGTTGACCATCTGGTGATGTCCATGTGTAGAGTCTTCTCTTGTGTTGTTGCAAGAGGGTGTTTGCTATGACCAGTTCGTTTTCTTGGCAAAACTCTGTTAGTCTTTGTCCTGCTTCATTTCGTATTCCGAGGCCAAATTTGCCTGTTACTCCAGGTGTTTCTTGACTTCCTACTTTTGCATTCCAGTCCCCTATAATGAAAAGGACATCTTTTGGGGCTGTTAGTTCTAAAAGGTCTTATAGGTCTTCATAGAACCATTCGACTTCAGCTTCTTCAGCATTACTGGTTGGGGCATAGACTTGGATTACCTTGATATTGAATGGTTTGTCTTGGAAACGAACAGAGATTATTCTGTCGTTTTTGAGATTGCATCCAAGTACTGCATTTTTGGACTCTTTTGTTGACCATTATGGCTACTCCATTTCTTCTAAGGAATTCCTGCCTGCAGTAGTAGATATAATGGTCATCTGAGATAAATTCACCCACTCCAGTCCATTTTAATTTGCTGGTTCCTAGAATGTTGACGTTCACTCTTGCCACATCCTGTTTGACCACTTCACTTTGCCTTGATTCATGGACCTAACATTCCAGGTTCCTATGCAATATTGCTCTTTACAGCATCAGACCTTGCTTCTATCACCAGTCACATCCACAACTGGGTATTGTTTTTGCTTTGGCTCCATCCCTTCATTCTTTGTGGAGTTATTTCTCCACTGATCTCCTATAGCATATTGGGCACCTACTGACCTGGAGAGTTCCTCTTTCAGTATCCTATCATTTTGCCTTTTCATACTGTCATGGGGTTCTCAAGTTGAGAATACTGAAGTGGTTTGCCATTCCCTTTTCCAGTGGACCACATTCTGTCAGACTTTTCCACCATGACCCATCTGTCTTGGGTGGCCCTCCATGGCATGGCTTAGTTTCATTGAGTTAGACAAGGCTGTGGTCCGTGTGATCAGATTGGCTAGTTTTCTGTGATTGTGGTTTCAGTTTGTCTTCCCTCTGATGTCCTTTCGCAACACCTACCATCTTACTTGGGTTTCTCTTACCTTGGATGTGGGGTATCTCTTCACAGCTGCTCCAGCAAAGCACAGCCACTGCTCCTTACCCTGGATGAGGTCGCCTCTCCTGACCTTGAACGTGGAGTAGCTCCTCTCAGTCCTCCTGCGCCCACGCAGCCACCACTCCTTGGACGTGGGGTTGTTCCTCTCTGCCGTAGCCCCTGACCTCGGACATAGTAAAAAGCTAAAAGTTTTTCCTCCAAGACCTGAAATAAGACCAAGTTGGTCACTCTCTCTGCTTCTATTTACTATAATACTGGAGGTTCCAGCCAGAGCAATTAGGCAAGAAAAATGAATGCAATTTATCCAAATTGAAAAAGAATAAATAAAATAGTCTGTGCAGATGGCAAGATACCATGTATACAAAAAGCCTAGAGATTCAACTATTAGAACTAATATAAGAATTCAGTAAAGTTGCAGAATACAAAATCAGAATGCAAAAATCATTTGTATTTCTATACACTAACAATAAACCACCAGAAAGTGAAATCAAGAAAACAATCCCATTTGCAACAGTGTCTTAAAGAATAAAACACTTAGGAATCAAATCAAACAAGTAGGTTAAAAAATCTATACACTGAAAATTATAAGACACTCATGAAAGAAACTGAAAAAGACACAGTCCATTTCCACAGATTGGAACAGTTAATATTGTTAAAATGTTCAACAATATTGTAAAGTTAAAAAATAAAATAAAGGAGGGAGGAGCTAGGATGGTGGAGGAGTAGGATGGGGAGAACACTTTCTCCCCCACAAATTCATCAAAAGAACATTTAAACGCCGAGTAAATTCCACAAAACAACTTCTGAAAGCCGGCAGAGGACATCAGGCACCCAGAAAAGCAACCCAAGTCTTCGAAAGGAGAGAGAAGAAATACAGCTCCACTCACCAGAACACCGACACAAGCTTCCCTAACCAAGAAACCTTGACAAGCCACCTGTACAAACCCACACACAGTGAGGAAACGCCACAATAAAGAGAACTCCACAAACTGCCAGAATACAGAAAGGACACCCCAAACCCAGCAATTTAAACAAGATGAAGAGACAGAGGAATACCCAGCAGAAAAAGGAACAGGATAAAAGCCCACCAAACCAAACAAAAGAGGAAGAGATAGGGAATCTACCTGATAAAGAATTCCAAATAATGATAGTGAAATTGATTCAAAATCTTGAAATCAAAATGGAATCACAGATAAATAGCTTGGAGACAAAGATTGAGAAGATGCAAGAAAGGTTTAACAAGGACCTAGAAGAAATAAAAGAGAGTCAATATAAAATGAATAATGCAATAAATGAAATTAAAAACACTCTGGAGGCAACAAATAGTAGAATAACAAAGGCAGAAGATAGGATTAGTGAATTAGAAGATAGAATGGTAGAAATAAATGAATCAGAGAGGATAAAAGAAAAACAAATTAAAAGAAATGAGGACAATCTCAGAGACCTCCAGGACAATATTAAACGCTACAACATTCGAATCATAGGGGTCCCAGAAGAAGAAGACAAAAAGAAAGACCATGAGAAAATACTTGAGGAGATAATAGTTGAAAACTTCCCTAAAATGGAGAAGGAAATAATCACCCAAGTCCAAGAAACCCAGAGAGTCCCAAACAGGATAAACCCAAGGCGAAACATCCCAAGACACATATTAATCAAATTAACAAAGATCAACCACAAAGAACAAATATTAAAAGCAGCAAGGGAAAAACAACAAATAACACACAAGGGAATTCCCATTAGGCTAACAGCTGATCTTTCAATAGAAACTCTTCAAGCCAGGAGGGAATGGCAAGACATACTTAAAGTGATGAAAGAAAATAACCTACAGCCCAGATTATTGTACCCAGCAAGGATCTCATTCAAATATGAAGGAGAAATCAAAAGCTTCTCAGACAAGCAAAAGCTGAGAGAATTCAGCACCACCAAACCAGCTCTCCAACAAATACTAAAGGATATTCTCTAGACAGGAAACACAAAAACAGTGTATAAACTTGAACCCAAAACAATAAAGTAAATGGCAACGGGATCATACTTATCAGTAATTACCTTAAATGTAAATGGGTTGAATGCCCCAACCAAAAGACAAAGACTGGCTGAATGGATACAAAAACAAGACCCCTACGTATGTTGTCTACAAGAGACCCACCTCAAAACAGGGGACACATACAGACTGAAAGTGAAGGGCTTGAAAAAGATTTTCCATGCAAATAGGAACCAAAAGAAAGCAGGAGTAGCAATACTTATATCAGATAAAATAGACTTTAAAACAAAGGCTGTGAAAAGAGACAAAGATGGTCACTACCTAATGATCAAAGGATCAATCCAAGAAGAAGATATAACAATTATAAATATATATGCACCCAACACGGGAGTGCCGCAATATGTAAGACAAATGCTAACAAGTATGAAAGGAGAAATTAACAATAACACAATAATAGTGGGAGACTTTAATACCCCACTCACACCTATGGATAGATCAACTAAACAGAAAATTAACAAGGAAACACAAACGTTAAACGATACAATAGACCAGTTAGACCTAATTGATATCTATAGGACATTTCATCCCAAAACAATGAATTTCACCTTTTTCTCAAGCGCACATGGAACCTTCTCCAGGATAGATCACATCCTGGGCCATAAATCTAGCCTTGGTAAATTCAAAAAAATAGAGATCATTCCAAGCATCTTTTCTGACCACAATGTAGTAAGATTAGATCTCAATTACAGGAGAAAAACTATTAAAAATTCCAACATATGGAGGCTGAACAACACGCTGCTGAATAACCAACAAATCACAGAAGAAATCAAAAAGGAAATCAAAATTTGCATAGAAACTAATGAAAATGAAAACACAACAACTCAAAACCTGTGGGACACTTTAAAAGCAGTCTTAAGGGGAAAGTTCATAGCAATACAGGCATACCTAAAGAAACAAGAAAAAAGTCAAATAAATAACCTAACCCTACACCTAAAGCAACTAGAAAAGGAAGAAATGAAGAACCCCAGGGTTAGTAGAAGGAAAGAAATCTTAAAAATTAGGGCAGAAATAAATGCAAAAGAAACAAAAGAGACCATAGCAAAAATCAACAAAGCCAAAAGCTGGTTCTTTGAAAGGATAAATAAAATTGACAAACCATTAGCCAGACTCATCAAGAAACAAAGGGAGAAAAATCAAATCAATAAAATTAGAAATGAAAATGGAGAGATCACAACAGACAACACAGAAATACAAAGGATCATAAGAGACTACTATCAACAATTATATGCCAATAAAATGGACAACGTGGAAGAAATGGACAAATTCTCAGAAAAGTACAACTTTCCAAAACTGGAACAGGAAGAAATAGAAAATCTTAACAGACCCATCACAAGCACGGAAATTGAAACTGTAATAAAAAATCTTCCAGCAAACAAAAGCCCAGGTCCAGACGGCTTCACAGCTGAATTCTACCAAAAATTTAGAGAAGAGCTAACACCTATCCTGCTCAAACTCTTCCAGAAAATTGCAGAGGAAGGTAAACTTCCAAACTCATTCTATGAAGCCACCATCACCCTAATACCAAAACCTGACAAAGATCCCACAAAAAAAGAAAACTACAGGCCAATATCACTGATGAACATAGATGCAAAAATCCTTAACAAAATTCTAGCAATCAGAATCCAACAACACATTAAAAAGATCATACACCATGACCAAGTGGGCTTTATCCCAAGGATGCAAGGATTCTTCAATATCCTCAAATCAATCAATGTTATACACCACATTAACAAATTGACAAACAAAAACCATATGATTATCTCAATAGATGCAGAGAAGTCCTTTGACAAAATTCAACATCCATTTATGATAAGAACTCTCCAGAAAGCAGGAATAGAAGGAACATACCTCAACATAATAAAAGCTATATATGACAAACCCACAGCAAACATTACCCTCAATGGTGAAAAATTGAAAGCATTTCCCCGAAAGTCAGGAACAAGACAAAGGTGCCCACTTTCACCATTACTATTCAACATAGTTTTGGAAGTTTTGGCCACAGCAATCAGAGCAGAAAAAGAAATAAAAGGAATCCAAATTGGAAAAGAAGAAGTAAAACTCTCACTGTTTGCAGATGACATGATCCTTTACATAGAAAACCCTAAAGACTCCACCAGAAAATTGCTAGAACTAATCAATGATTATAGTAAAGTTGCAGGATATAAAATCACACACAGAAATCCCTTGCATTCCTATACACTAATAATGAGAAAACTGAAAGAGAAATTAAGGAAACAATTCCATTCACTATTGCAACAGAAAGAATAAAATACTTAGGAATATATCTACCTAAAGAAACTAAAGACCTATATATAGAAAACTATAAAACACTGGTGAAAGAAATCAAAGAGGACACTAATAGATGGAGAAATATACCATGTTCATGGATTGGAAGAATCAATATAGTGAAAATGAGTATACTACCCAAAGCAATTTATAGATTCAATGCAATCCCTATCAAGCTACCAACGGTATTCTTCACAGAGCTAGAACAAATAATTTCACAATTTGTATGGAAATACAAAAAAACCTCGAATAGCCAAAGCTATCTTGAGAAAGAAGAATGGAACTGGAGGAATCAACCTACCTGACTTCAGACTCTATTACAAAGCCACAGTTATCAAGACAGTATGGTACTGGCACAAAGACAGAAATATTGATCAATGGAACAAAATAGAAAGCCCAGAGATAAATCCACGCACATATGGACACCTTATCTTTGACAAAGGAGGCAAGAATATACAATGGATTAAAGACAATCTCTTTAACAAGTGGTGCTGGGAAAACTGGTCAACCACTTGTAAAAGAATGAAATTAGAACACTTTCTAACACCTTACACAAAAATAAACTCAAAATGGATTAAAGATCTAAACATAAGACCAGAAACTATAAAACTCCTAGAGGAGAACATAGGCAAAACACTCTCTGACATACATCACAGCAGGATCCTCTATGACCCACCTCCCAGAATATTGGAAATAAAAGCAAAAATAAACAAATGGGACCTAATTAAACTTAAAAGCTTCTGCACAACAAAGGAAACTATTAGCAAGGTGAAAAGGCAGCCTTCAGAATGGGAGAAAATAATAGCAAATGAAGCAACTGACAAACAACTAATCTCAAAAATATACAAGCAACTCCTACAGCTCAACTCCAGAAAAATAAATGACCCAATCAAAAAATGGGCCAAAGAACTAAATAGATATTTCTCCAAAGAAGACATACAGATGGCTAACAAACACATGAAAAGATGCTCAACATCACTCATTATCAGAGAAATGCAAATCAAAACCACTATGAGGTACCATTTCACGCCAGTCAGAATGGCTGCGATCCAAAAGTCTACAAGCAATAAATGCTGGAGAGGGTGTGGAGAAAAGGGAACCCTCTTACACTGTTGGTGGGAATGCAAACTAGTACAGCCACTATGGAGAACAGTGTGGAGATTCCTTAAAAAACTGGAAATAGAACTGCCTTATGATCCAGCAATCCCACTGCTGGGCATACACAGTGAGAAACCAGAAGGGAAAGAGACACGTGTACCCCAATGTTCATCGCAGCACTGTTTATAATAGCCAGGACATGGAAGCAACCTAGATGTCCATCAGCAGATGAATGGATAAGAAAGCTATGGTACATATACACAATGGAGTATTACTCAGCCATTAAAAAGAATACATTTGAATCAGTTCTAATGAGATGGATAAAACTGGAACCTATTATACAGAGTGAAGTAAGCCAGAAAGAAAAACACCAATACAGTATACTAACACATATATATGGAATTTAGAAAGATGATAACAATAACCCTGTGTACGAGACAGCAAAAGAGACACCGATGTATAGATCAGTCTTATGGACTCTGTGGGAGAGGGAGAGGGTGGGGAGATTTGGGAGAATAGCATTGAAACATGTATAATATCATGTATGAAACGAGTCGCCAGTCCAGGTTCGATGCACGGTACTGGATGCTTGGGGCTGGTGCACTGGGACGACCCAGAGGGAGGGTAGGGGAGGGAGGAGGGTTCAGGATGGGGAACACGGGTATACCTGTGGCAGATTCATTTCGATATTTGGCAAAACTAATACAATATTGTAAAGTTTAAAAATAAAAATAAATAAATAAAGAAAATAAAATAAAGAAAAAGAAAAAATAAATAAATAAGATGTTCATATTACCCAAAGCAATTTGGAGATTCAATGCAATCCCTATCAAAATTCCTCTGGCATTTTTCAGAGAAATAGAAAAAACAATCTACAATCTGTATGGAATCACAAGAGAACCTGCATAGCCAAAACGACCATCAGAGACAAGAATAATGTTGGAGGTACTCCAATTCCTCCTCCTTTTTTATAGCTTTCTCCATTTCAAGTAAAGGCAGCCTCTTGTTTCCAGTTACTCATCAGGTCACAGGTCTTGGAGTCACACTTGCTCTTCTTTTGCTTCTGATCTCCAATCTTTCAATAATTACCATAAGTTCTATCTTCAAAATATTTCTAGAACCCACATTCTCACTGCTTCATTGTTGCTTCTATTAAAATATGTTTGATTTTTCCTGAATAATCATTAGAAAGACTGATGCTAAAGCTGAAGCTCCAATACTTTGGCCACCTGACGTGAAGTGTTGACTCATTAGAAAAGACTCTGATGCTGGGAAAGATCAAAGGCAGGAGGAGAAGGGAAGGACAGAGGACGAGATGGTTGGATGGCATCACCGACTCAATGGACATGAGTTTGAGCAAGCTCTAGGAGATGGTGAAGGACAGGGAAGCCTGTCCATGGGGTTGCAAAGAGCTGGAGACAACTGAGAGACTGAACAACAACTGTGGTAATCAAAACACTTCGATAGTTTATCATCTACACTGAGAAAACATCAGTCATTATAAGAACCTATACACTCTGCCTACTTTTACTCACACTCTCTTAAAACTCTCAACTCCTCACCTCTGTGACTTCACATCCTACCTTTCCCTCTTTCTCACTCTGATTTCAACCTGGTGACAATCCATAAGCAATGGTCCCCGACAGAGTCCCCATGCTTACACTCTCCTCAGCCTCAATATCTTCTCCATAATGTCTGCATGTCATGCTTCAGGTCCTTACTCTTTGTGTTTCTTTTTCTGTCAGGACTCTTCTGACTGCATAAAATTGCTGTCTTCCCACTTCCTATCCCCCTCTCTATATATACTCTATCCTTCAGCATTTTTTACTATCTAATATGCAACGTAAGCTTCTTTATTCAGTTTACAAGGATTTCTGGCCATTTTAACCCCCCAAATATTCCTAATGCAGAGGTTTTGGCACACTGTACATACACAGTAAGTATTTGTTGAATAAAATGCCATATTACAAGTACTTAAGAAGAGTAAGGAGGTTTTTATTTTTTAAAGTATGGAATCATACCTTGAAAACTTTAGAAAAGGCTTGAAGGGATGAGTTGCATTTGAACTGAGATTAGATGCCGGGTTAGATTTGGCTATGTGGACATGGAGGTGATGCTCTGCAGATGGAGATGATTGTGCATGCAGAATAAAAGATCTGGGAAAATAGAAGATGCAACAAGAGTGTTGTCACTAACTTAGCTATAACAAGTTATACAAGCTATACAAGGCATGAAAATAAGACCAAGGAGGTAATTTGAGGCATGCTCGATAAGCCTGCGGCCTGTCTGGGTTCTGAAGTGAGCAACGAAGCTCTCCCCTTCCCTGGACAAACAGGCAGATCTTTGCCAGGTCCCATTTAGATGTGAAATTTATACTAGGACGTTAAATGCAGAGGATATAACAACTTTCTCTTCCAAAATTCTGCCAGTGACAGTTTTTCTGCTTATCTGGCTGGCTGAGGGAAAACTGAATCAATAAACCTCATTTCTTACTGAGGTGGACCAAGTAATTTTTCACACATATTTTGGGAATATAAATTTCAGGTCCAGAATTTTCAAACTATACACTATTTTAAATAAGCCAGCAAAGAATGATAATGACATAAAAGTAAATTATTTTTCTCAAAGAGATTTTACATATAAATATTTCACTAAAATTGTTCTTCTATACTTAGGACCTGAATTTAAGCTTGGGAAAAGCAATCAGTCAACTAATATAATGCTATTTAAGCAGAAATATTCAAGCAAGAAATTCTCATCAGCAACAATCTTGCCTCTTTATTTCTGCTGGCTCTATAAGCAAAGTTCTAGCCTTAATTCTTTAGGACCTCTGAAGGCATTCCCTCTAACAAAATTATTTTTCCTTTGCACTCATCTTTCTTAGCTGTTATGAACAGAAACCCTAGCTTCCATCACTTTCTGAATTTGATCTCTCTCACCATATCTTAAAGCTCAGAAATAAATACGGTCATAACGAATCATAAAACATAACTACTGTCAAAAGCAAACACTGGTAAGATGACCAAATAAAATGAGAATATCAAATGGCAGGTGCTTCACAATAGCACTTCAGAACTATATATGTGAGTCGCTGAGTCTTTTATTTACTTGAAAATAAAATTCATCAAGAAGTAATTTACCTGGCATGTGTTGATCTATCATATACTATAGATCATCTTTTTAGCATTAACTCCTATAGTTAAAGGCCTGAAAGTGAAAGTGAACATGTTACTCAGTCGTGTCCAGTTCTTTGCGATTCCATGGACTATAGCCCACCAGGCTCCTCTGTCCCTGGGATTCCCCAGGCAAGAATACTGGAGCGAGTAGCCATTCCCTTCTCCAGTGGATCTTTCCAACCCAGGGATCAAACCCAGGTCTCCTGCATTGCAGGCAGATTCTTAACCATCTGAGCCACCAGGGAAGCCCAAGTTAATGGTATAAATAATAATTACTGTTATAAAAATGAATTATTTATTAAGCACCTATTACATACCAGGCACTTTATATGAATTATCTGATGTAATCCCCACAATATCTCTCTGAGATAGGATATACTATAACCCTTAATTGATAGGTGAAGGAAAAGAGGCCAAGTGAATGTTAAGTTACTTACTCAAAATCACAAAGCGATTGAAGTGGCAGAACCAGAGTCCAAACAAAGGACATCTGATCAAAGCAATCTAATTGCAGATTATGTACTTTTAACCATTCCACAGTTCTGCCTATTTTCTCTAACATATAGTTTCTTGGGTTATTGAAAAGCAAAAGTGGGAGCTAGCATTAATTAAGCATCTATATGTCAGATAGTGTGCATTATTCCTCTAATCTTTGCAACAGTCATACAAATTCGATAGTCCTCAGAGAAGGGAAGGAAGGCTTACAGAGGTCATTTTACTTGTCCAGGGTCCTTCCCACTTCAAAGACTGGAGTCCTATTTTCCTTTAAAAAACTGGAATACTGTCATTCAATCATTAATATTTGGAAAGCATAATTCTACAAAATAAAAAAATTCATTTTATTTACTTAGTGAAACCATGACCAAATTAAGAAAGAGAAAAATAACAACACATTCAATTATCTCTCTCATTTTACAGGTCCAGCTCAAATGCCAGTTCCCTCATGAAGTATTCCCCAATTCGCGGATTCCCAAACCTAACTTTTATTTCAATTCGATTAGAAAGAAACAAGTCTAACAGATTGGGGAACAGATGTATGAATTGTTAAACCACCGTTGCTTGCACTGGGAGTCAGACCTATTACACCTGCTATTTGTAAAACCCCTAGCCCTTAAATTCCAATTCTCATGACACATATTCTGCTTAGTAGCAGCATTATCATTCTAGTTGCATTATCCTCTTTCCAGATGAAAAATTAAGAGCAAAGGCTGTTTTATTCTCATTTACTTTTTTATCTTTTAGAGTATTTGGCAAGGTGTCTGACATATTACACATGCTTGATAATGCTTATAATCTTGGTTCTAATGAGAAGTTCATTAACGTGATTAATATTTATTTAATTTAATAATCTTTGAATGCCTAAAATGAGTAACACCACTCTCCCAGTTTAGATAGCTGAGAATAATTTCTAGATAGTTTCAATGAGTTTCTCATGATCTCATGAAAGAAAAGGAAAAAAGCTTCAAAGAGGAAGTAACAGAATTGCAAAATACTATGTATGTCATAGCCTGATGAAACTGAAAGTGAAGTCGCTCAGTCGTGTCCGACTCTTTGCGACCCCATGGACTGTAGCCCACCAGGCTCCTCTCTGCATGGGATTCTCCAGGCAAGAGTACTGGAGTGGGTTGCCATTTCCTTCGCCAGCGGATCTTCCCGACCCAGGGATCGAACCCGGGACTCCTGCATTCCAGGCAGACTCCTTAACCTCTGAGCCCCTGATGAAGGCATGAATTAAGCTCTTGTTCTGGAATTATCTGAGCAAAGACTATGGATGAGAACTAGCATAGCCTATTCTAGTGACAGTTGTGTGAATGAAGAGTACATGAGAAGCGGTGAGAATAGAAGATGATATCACTTGAGTGGTAGGATAAGGAGTGCGGAATTGATTCTAATTACAATAAGAAGCGGGAGAAAGCAATGGCACCCCACTCCAGTACTCTTGCCTGGAAAATCCCATGGACGGAGGAGCCTGGTGGGCTGCAGTCCATGGGGTCGCTAAGAGTCAGACACGACTGAGCGACTTCACTTTCACTTCTCACTTTCATGCATTGGAGAAGGAAATGGCAAGCCACTCCAGTGTTCTTGCCTGGAGAATCCCAGGGACGGGGCAGCCTGGTGGGCTGCCGTCTGTGGGGTCGCACAGAGTCGGACATGAGTGAAGCGACTTAGCAGCAGTAGCAGCAATAAGAAGCAAGTGGAAGGTTTATACTTTAAAAAGGATTTCAGCCTTAAAAAAGAAGAAAATTCTTCACTTTGTGATTATTGATGAACCTGGAGAACATTATGCTAAGTGAAATAATCCAAACAGAGAGATAAATAGTGATCTTGAAGCTGAGCAGGACCCTATGGTCTTTGCCTCTCCTGTCTCTCAAGTAAGAAAATGCAGAAACAAAGGAAAACAGTCAAAAGGGACCAAAACATAATAGCTTAGTCATTAAGCATAGTTAAGGACCTTAAGTTCCTTCTCAAAGGCTATAAATAATATTTGGAGCAAAAACCTGTGAGTCATCTTGTAGATACTGAAACCCCTACCAGGTGGAAGAAGTTAACTACATGATGACCAAACTGTAGCCATGACATAAACTGCCAGAATTCCAAAAATTGGCCTCAAGGAAATGGAAAAAAACAACCTTGGAAATGAAGACTAACTGTACTTTAAAAAAATCAAGGTGATGCTGATCAGACCACCACATGACCATTTCAAGATGACCCTCAGAGCTGATTGTGCTGTTTCTGCATGTAGCCCCCTCCCTCCATCTATAAAAGCTCTTTCCCAGGTCAGGGGAGGGAATCAGCCTTCCTGGTCCCCCACCCCTGCCTCAGTTGCTGGCATCCAAATTGAAGCAAACTCTCCTTTTCACCAACCTTGCCTCTTTATTGGCTTTAGAGCCATGAGCACACAGACTCTACTTTTGGCAACAATTTCATTTATACGTGGAATCTAAAATAGTTAAATTTATAGAAGCAGGGGACAGGGGCTGCTTGGGGCAGGGAGAGAGGGAAATAGAATCATCAAAGGGCAAAAAGCTTCAGTTATGCAAGAGGAATAAATTCTGGAGATCTAATGTAAAGCATGGTGACTATAGTTAACAAGAGTGTATTGTATACTTGAGATTTGATAAAGGGGGTAGATCTTAACTATTCTAGAAGTAAGAAAGGAAAGAAGAAGAAAGGAAGGATGAAATGGCAACTATGTGAGGTGAGTGAATTAAGTGGCTCAGTTGTGTCTGACTTTGTGACCCCATGGACTGCAGCATGCCAGGCCTCCCTGTCCTCGATTATAACTCAAGGGAAGGTGAGATTCAGACTTGCCAGTGCATTTGCTGTGGGTGTGAGTGAAAAACATGAGATTTAGAGGCAGATTTATCTTACTCTAAAGTTTACATTTCCACGTTTCCATATCCTCTCTGTGGGAGCTTTTTTAACTTTTATAAAAAGGCAGGGTAAAACTTTTAAGCTTGGCATTTCTTCTAACTCCTTCATTGCTTTACAATTTACCATTCTTATCACTCTAAACACTAACTGCAGGTTTAGAGAATGTGATTATTCATTTAAAAAATAACAAGAGAATGCATGGGTGCATGGAAATTAACAGATGTATAAGAGAAAATAAATGATCTCTTTCAGATTTGACCTTGGCAATGTAAGTATACATACAGAGTAAATGCGATTAAACAAGACAGAATGTATGCAATCTGTTTCTTTTCTTTGTACAAATAACTTGCAGGATTCCAGACTTCTCCCTCATTGCAAGTTAATATAACCACAAAATTATTTTGAGTATCATTTCAAGGAACATTTGTTTGGCATCATTCTTTTCAAGAAATTATAATAAAGATAATGGCTAGAATAAATACTTCAGATATTTTATCTTTGAGAAAGAGTGCACACTTTAAACATTTATTGATGAGGCAATATGAACTTTATTCCAGCAAGTTGTGAATGGTAGAATTCCAGAAACTTGACTCATACTGGTAGAGACATACAAAGTACATTAATAATATGAATTTATTAAACAGGAATTGTTATATTAAAGAAGAACTAGTGCCTGGACCCCACTTCCAGAGATTATGATTCAACTGGCCTGAGATGAAGCCCAAGCATCAGTACTTTAAATTGATTTCCTCAGATAACTGTAATGTACAAACAGGGTTGAAAACAGGGTCTCAAGAGGAAACAAAGTATTGTTTCTTATTTGCCTATAATATCTTAGAACAGAAACTCATCCCCCATTTTTCAAGTTAAAAGAATTCTCTTACTCTGGCAAAAGTCAGGAAGGAAGGAAGGGCCATACATGGAAAATAGAAAGGTTTTATCTGTGTGCATGTGTGTGTGTGTGTGTGTGTGTGTGTGTATGAGAAAGAGAGACAGAGAGATATTGCAACTCTGGTTTCTGTTAGGTAGGAATTTAGGCATGAGCAACCATGTGTTCCCTAGCCAAAAAATGCTTCAACCTCATCTCTGAACCCCACCCTAGATGTGTCCGAGTGTGACCCATGAGAGCTCACAGATATGCTACAAAACACACACACACACACACACACACACACACATACAGACTTTTCCAGCTTCCACAGTCTCTAGGTTCACAATGACTACAAATTAACCATAGGGACCTCAACTCCAGCACATGAGCCCTTGATGCACAGCTGTGTCCTCAAGTGACCTTAGGCAGCCAGGCGCCTTGAAGATTCATAAATATTCTATATATACATACACTTATTATTACAGAGTAAATTATGGGAAAGAAATACCCAATACAGCCCGTTGTTGTGTAACTTGTAACTGTCCATCAAAACTGTCAATCCACACCCACCTAGATGAATATGTAAAAGTCGTGTCTTAAAATCCCCCTACCTCGTCTTTCCTGTACCAGTGCCTTTCTTGGCCTGACCCACCTCCCCCTTGAGATGTCTGTTCTTTCTTTAATAATCTTGTTTTTGCAGCATGTAAGACCTTAGATTCTTCTTTGTGTCCTTACCAAGAACTGAAGCCTATGAGGAAGGGTCCTCTTTGACTCTCCCTATTTGGTAACAGTTTCTATATTCTTGTTCAACTGAGTGGGGTGACCTGAAATTTAACTTGAAATAATATCTAATTAAATGAACCCACCCTTTCTAAGCTAGATAAATACTGCCTAGTATGGTAATATTTCTGCAAGACTATTCTACTCTTGAAGATTCTGTCCTTGAAGAAATAGGCCTGGGCTATAGAGGAGAAAATGTTATGTTTAGAATACACTATTTTTCAGTCCAGTTTGTTTGCAAAAGAGGCAGAGAGTTGCGGCAAAAGCCATTCTCTAAAAGAACAAATTGAAAAGTACTACAGAATTCAAGTGGTGACTACATAGTGAACTAACTATTGAATTTTCAGACGTGTTTTTGCTTTGAAGATATACTGACATCAAGGTCCCTCAAAAGAATATAATCATCCTTTTGAAATCATTTTTAATATATCCTATGTAATACAGATGTGTCATCTTTCCAAGACATTTTATTTCTCTCTGAAGTTTCCACTGAAAATTGACCTGAGCCAGAATCCATGTCAAATTGTAAAAATGATTATATCTGACAGCCTTGGGCATGTTAGAATTTGAAAAAAAAAAAGTGAAAATTGGATAATTTTACTTTATTAAAAGTATAATATGCATTTTAGGATCTCTAAATGTTCACTCCAACAGTTCTAATTATGCTTTATCATCAACTGAATGGGCTACACGATTAAAACTGATTTACTAATGAACAGATTTGTCACTCAGAATTTAATATTTCAAGATTATGAAGATATTTTGAAAAAAGAATATCCCTTTCTTTTACCAGAAAGTAAAACTGTAATGGTATCATAAATGCAAGTTAAAAGTACTAGCTTCAATAATACAATAACAAAATCCTGAACCTCTGAACCTATTCTTACACTGTGCTAATTGTACAGCATTGATGTTTAGTTGCCTCTGTCTTCACACCCCACCAAGACAATCAGGCGAAGAAACAAGGGAATAACAAAACAGAAATCCCACTTCAACTCATACTCTTGTAGATGTAGATAGTGGCTCATGCTTAGATCTACCAAAGGTCCTTCCATACTCAGACCGCTCATATATTGAGAGAATTGATACCGGAAAGGCTTTACCAAAAGTCCAGGTTCTTATTCAACTTATCCAAAAGAATTTGGGCAAGAAACACAAAACACCATGGAAAAATACCACACACACACACACACACACACACACACACACGCACGCACATTGAGGCTGAGGGGCAAAGACAATAAACAAGCAGTTTATTCACAGCAGAAACAGCTTCCCAGGTGGCTCAATGGTAAAGAGTCTGCCTGCCAATACAGGAGACACTGGAGATATGTATTTGATCCCAGGGTTGGGAAGATCTCCTGAAGGAGGAAATGGCAACCCATTCCCGTATTCTTGCCTGGAAAATGCCATGGACAGAGGAGCCTGGTGGGCTACAGTCCATGGAGTCACAAAGAGTTGAACATAACTGAGCACAGCACACAATAAATGTACCACATCTTCTTTATCCATTCATCTGTCATTGGACATTAAACACTATAATCCAAACACTTTACCATCTTCCCCTTTCCTGATTGAATAATTTCTGGCTTATTGTTCTGTCTTCATATGGGAAATGTTTTGTCTGGATCTTCTCCAACTGTATTATATTTGTATTTCTACTTTAGCGTGCAATGAACAGAGTTTTACAAAAGTGCACAGAGGTTTTGTTCAAAGAAACCCCAAATTCTTATTGAAAAGTTAAAGTGTAAAAATAAAGATGGTACAGTTTCTGTAATATGTTTTATTAGTCTTGGTTCTAGGGTAAATTACTATCTGGGGCGGCTTTAGGGCTGAAAAGTTGACATAAATTAATTAAATGCTTAGGATAAAATTTGTAGAGTTAATTCCATCTTTACATAAGACTGACCCTCCCGGATACTTCAAGATATTTTAAGATTTTTTGATAGTTGATGCCCATTGGGAAGATCCCCTGGAGAAGGAAATGGCAACCCACTGCAATATTCTTGCCTGGAGAATCCCATGGATGGAGGAGCTTAGTGGGCTACAGTCCACGGGTCGCAAAGAGTCGGACACGACTGAGCGACTTCACTTTCACTTTTCACTTTTCACCATAAGAATACTGGGAAATTATATTAGAAAATAAGAAGCAGTCATGCTGGACCACAGATCCTTGCTATGGCCTTTTGACTTAACCCTACCAGCAGTGGGGAGACACTGAAAATTTCTGTGCAAAGGAATACCTCGCTGAGAATTGAGCTTGCAAAAGATGAACATTTAATCTGCCACCCTAACTGCCGGAAGAAGTGAGAGGCTAAAGAATAATGATAGTGGTGATAACAATTAAGAAAACAAGTGTAAATATGATATATTTTTGATGTCAGGGAAGGGAGGGCATTTATATTAACTTTGGCAGAAAGTGAAGAGGAACTCAAAAGCCTGTTGATGAGAGTGAAAGTGGAGAGTGAAAAAGTTGGCTTAAAGCTCAACATTCAGAAAACAAAGATCATGGCATCCGGTCCCACCACTTCATGAGAAATAGATGGGGAAACAGTGGAAACAGTGTCAGACTTTATTTTTCTGGGCTCCAAAATCACTACAGATGGTGACTGCAGCCGTGAAATTAAAAGACGCTTACTCCTTGGAAGGAAAGTTATGACCAACCTAGATAGCGTATTGAAAAGCAGAGACATTACTTTGCCAACAAAGGTTCGTCTAGTCAGGGCTATGGTTTTTCCTGTGGTCATGTATGGATGTGAGAGTTGGACTGTGAAGAAGGCTGAGCGCTGAAGAATTGATGCTTTTGAACTGTGGTATTGGGAGAAGACTCTTGAGAGTACCTTGGACTGCAAGGAGATCCAACCAGTCCATTCTGAAGGAGACCAGCCCTGGGATTTCTTTGGAAGGAATGATGCTAAAGCTGAAACTCCAGTACTTTGGCCACCTCATGCGAAGAGTTGACTCATTGGAAAAGACTCTGATGCTGGGAGGGATTAGGGGCAGGAGGAGAAGGGGACGACAGAGGATGAGATGGCTGGATGGCATCACTGACTCAGTGGACATGAGTCTGAGTAAATTCCGGGAGTTGGTGATGGACAGGGAGGCCTGGCATGCTGAGATTCATGGGGTCGCAAAGAGTCAGACACGACTGAGTGACTAATCTGATCTGATCTGAGATTTTAAGCCTGCATGACTGGAGGTTTAATAAGCCATTGAAACCAATAGGAAACATAAGAGGAGAAAGAAAAACAGGTTCCAAAGGGCAGAGAATGTAATTCAATTTGTAACACATTGGTGAGAGGGTTAATTCTTAGGTAAGTTGATAAGAAGTCTAGGGTCCCCAAGGAGGAGAAAGGGGTCTGGGGATCTTGAGGAAGAGAAAAGGACAAACTCTTTTTCTACATTCCTGCATCTTAGTCACATAAAACATTTTTTTTTCCTTAAGCCCAGAGCTGATGACTACACAACAAAACAACTCATCTTAAACTAAACTTTATACAAATGTATCCTGCTCAAAGACATGTTTTTCCTTCTTAAGAACCTTCTAACTAATCTTCTTATCTTAAAATGTGTATTGTGGGAGTGTTTGGTAAGATATTTCTATTGTTAGTTCTAATGTTGTTATCTTAAAATGTATACTGTGGGAGTGGGTCAGCTAAGACCTTTACAACCTTGAGAAATTCTTTTGATTTACTGTAATAACCAATTGAAAAAGCATATAGCCCCCTTGCTAAGACTAGAGAGGGGGGCACTCTCTGTTCCCCTTCTGATGTCTGTGTCAGAAGCTTTTTCTGTCCTTTTTCACTGCAATAAAACCTCTGCCACACAAAAGCTCTAAATAATCAAGCCTGGTCCCTGATCCGGAAGCTAAATTTTCTTTGGAGATCATGAATCCAACACCATTCATCCTAAGCTATCATTGGGCCTGAGAGGCTGCTAGATAATCAAGTATACATGATAACTGACTGTTGAAAATAAATATCCACCGATAAAGTTGGTGTGAGGATTAAGTGGTATGTTGCATTAAGTGAAGTCTCTGGCAGGAAGTAATTTAACAGTTCCTTGGACTGCAAGGAGATGCAACCAGTCCATCCTAAAGGAGATCAGTCCTGGGTGTTCATTGGAAGGACTGATGTTGAAGCTGAAACTCCAATACTTTGGCCACCTGATACGAAGAACTGACTCATTGGAAAAGACCCTGATTCTGGAAAAGATTGAGGGCAGGAGGAGAAGGGGATGACAGAGGATGACATGGTTGAATGGCATCACCGACTCAATGGACATGAGTTTGAGTAAACTCTGGGAGTTGGTGACAGAGAGACCTGGTGTGCTGTGGTTCATGGGGTCGCAAAGAGTCAGACACGACTGAGCAACTGAACTGAACTGACTGTAATAGGAGGGAAAGGGGCAGGGCACAACTTTTGAAAGAATGACAAAGCCCAACATAAACCCATTAGAATCAATGGGACCAAGATGGCGGACAAGACTAGACCTTGATCCTGAATCAGCAAGTGAAATGATACACCAGGAGGTGCCATGACAGTTCCAAGGCACTGTCAAAAGACCAAGGAGAAGGCAGTGGCCCAAATCCTGGAAATCTCTGCCTCTTCTCAAAGATAGTTGGAATAATCCTCCCACTCATTAGCATATGAAATTACCCTGCCTATAAAAATTAACCACACCATTTCAGGGCTGCACTCACTCTCAGCAATGGCCCACAATCTGTCTGTGGAGTGTGTGTCTCTCTGTATCTGAATAAATCCACTTCTTACCTATCACTTTGTCTCTCACTGAATTCTTTCTGCAATGAGACATCAAGAACCTTAGCTTCATTAGGTCCTGAAACCAGGTATCATGGGTTTTGGCTGGGTTCCAGTCCCAGCCACATGGCTGCAAGCCCCAACCAGGGTTTTGGCCAGATTTGAGTCCCAGTCATGTGGGTTGAGTCCTAAATCAGGTTTTGTCTGTATTCGAGTCCCACCACATGGGTTCAAGTCCCAATCTGTGGTAAATGGTTTCAGTAATAACAGATAAATGGTATCTGCTATTAAAATAGAGTTTCTAAAACTCATTATCAGGATTTAACCAAGAAAAAGCATTTTGTTCCATAAATTTTCATCAAGCTGAAGACTTACATTTCATAGAGATAAAATAGTTACCATTAATATTTTAATCATCTGTATTTTTCCCTCAGGACCAGAATCCTAGCATTTTATGAAACTAATATGATTCACTATACATTTTTTGAATTATTTATTTAAAATAGCGTTAAGATATTTCCAAAAATTCATGAAGGAAATTTGGAAAAACAGCTTGACATTTTAAAGTAACAGAACCATTACTTAGCAATGGTTCTGAAATAGTAAAAGAGAGCTTCTTAGCATAGAGTTTCCAAAGACAAAAATATTAATACTTGCTTTTTATAGAAGAACTTCCAGGTTTAAGATAGCAATGAAACTTTTCACTGCTACCCTCTCCTAAGGCAAATTATACCAAAACAATAAGAATAAGAAACAGATAGGCAAGACATTTTAACAGAACTAGAAGATTAATAAACAAAATAAGATAAAGACAAGCTTCATCTTTGCCAGCTCCAGGAGACATATGTACTCCTCCAACAGAATATGTAGGATTTGAGAAAAAGATACCAAATACAGTGAGGAAAATGAAGCAATATAAAACCATCCAGATGTTGTATTCTGGGAAATGCAGATCTCAAACAGCTGATTTTCAAAGTTTAGACCACTATGGATACAAAATCAATAGGAAGAAGGATATAAAGATTGAAGCAGACATTAATAAACTAGAAAAAAGGAAAATAGCAAAACTAAGCTTGTATATTGATAAAAGAGACAAAATACTGTGCATTTATTCATGGAAATAAGGAGGAAAATAAGTACATAACATAAGAAATGGTAGCAGGTAAATAATGACAGACATAAAGAAAATTAGAATAAATTGAGATTGTTGTTGTTGTTTAGTCCCTAAGTAGTGTCCGACTCTTGCACCCCACAGACTTGCAGCATGCCAAGCTCCCTTGTCCTTCACTATCTCCCAGAGTTTGCTCAGGTTCATGTCCATTGAACCATCCAACCACCTTATCCTGTCACCTCTTTCTCCTTTTGCCTTAGATCTTTCCCAGCATCAGGGTGTTTTCCAATGAGTGGGCTGTTTGCATCAATGACTCATTTGAGATTACATTGCTCAAATCTACATGGATGAGATTTAGAGCATACATGAAAATAATGATTTCCAAGAAAAATATAAAATAATAAAGTTCTTCCAAGATGTAAGAAACTCCAAATTATTTAATTGACAATGGAGAAGAAAGAACTTTGTCAGGGAGCTACAATTCAAAAGGCTTTACATATAGACTAGAATATTTTGCAGCACAATGCTAGATTTAGTCCATGCTAAAGGAGATCAGTCCTGGGTGTTCATTGGAAGGACTGGTACTGAAGCTGAAACTCCACTACTTTGGCCACCTCATGCAAAGAGTTGACTCATTTGAAAAGACCCTGATGATGGGAGGGATTGGGGGCAGGAGAAGGGGACGACAGAGGGTGAGATGGCTGGATCGCATCACCAACTCAATGCACATGAGTTTGAGCGAACTCCGGGAGTTGGTGATGGACAGGGAGGCCTGGCGTGCTGCAATTCATGGGGTCGCAGAGTCAGACATGACTGAGCGGCTGCACTGACTGACTAACTGACCAAATTTAAAAAGGCACACTTGGGGCTGGTGCACTGGGACGGCCCAGAGGGATGGTATGGGGAGGGAGGAGGGAGGAGGGTTCGGGATGGGGAACACATGTATACCTGTGGCGGATTCATTTTGATATTTGGCAAAACTAATACAATTATGTAAAGTTTAAAAATAAAATAAAATTAGAAAAAAATAAATAAATAAAAAGGCACACTAGATTCCTAGCAATTCCACCTCAAGAAATTTACTCTTCTGCTATAGTTGCTATTTGCAAATGGAAATATTTATTAGAGTGTTTACTGTGGCATTGTTCAGTTCAGTTCAGTTCAGTCGCTCAGTTGTGTCCATTGTTAACAGTAGTAAAAGACTGAAAATATCTAACAGGACACTGGTTAGATAAATTATAGTATAGACACACAATGAAATATTATGGAGTTGTTAAAAAGAGCAGCAACCTTCCAAGATGTATTCTAAATGTAACAAGCCAAATACAAATGTGTTATACTGCCTTTGTAGTAAGAACATATACAGAGATAGGCACTCATGATGATACATGCCAAAAATACCTTTGAAAAGATAGCAAAAACTATAGGGGTGGGGGGAAGTGACTAACACATAAGAAGAGAAACATTTAATTGTAAAACTTTGGAACCTTTCAATTTTTTTGACAATGTGCTTGTATAACTTTAGGAATTTTTAAAGACTTGTATCTCAAGTTGAATATATTTTTTGACTAAATCCTCAGTTAAGAAAATGTATAAAGTTAAAAAAAAAAAAACTAGAAATAATTAAGGTTTCTCCAGCGGAGATACTTTTTTGACCCCAATATGATTTTTGAAATGTTCATTTCTGGTCAACAAAGAAACAGTATTTTCCTTTATGTATTCATCTGAACACACATGAAATTTCTCTGTCTGTGTAATTTTATCTCAGTAATCTGTACAACACTCTAAGAGGTCTATCAAGGGGTGTCTGGCTGAGTCACACAAAGCTTTTTACCTAACTCCCCAGACCCTAAACAAAGCAGCATGCCCACAGCCCCAGCACAGCAACTGGCCTAGGTCCCCAGTGAGCGGTAAGTTAGAATGATAATCATGCTTCACTTGACTGGCCACCCACTATGACCTAAGCGTGCCAGGAACTTCACAGTCATTTAATTCTTTCAATTACTCTGAAATTCCTTGCATTTTTACTGATGAAAGAACTGGCACTCAGGGAAATCCAGATGTGTCCAATGCCATTAGGACAAAGTTGAAGCAGAATGAAAACCAGACCTGGCTATTGGACGCCAGTACTCTTCCAACCACCTTGCTCTAGGTCTCCATTTATTAGCTCTCAAAACACATCATTTTATTCCCAGAATCTCCAGTTCATCCTTAGTAATAATGTCCTCCCTGGACATGACTTTCCTGTGTAAACCTAAGTCCTCATAGATGTTTCAGAGAATAGATATTTTCCTCCGGGTCAATAAAGGCTAACAAACAAAACACCAGACCCAAGGAGTGGGTTCCCTGGCTATGCCTCTCTCCTCACTTATCTCTGTTAATACAAAATACACACACACACCCCCCAATTCACCCATCCCAAGCTCCATTCTGTTCTACAAAGCCAGACTACAGGACTGACTTTAGACTGGATTTGTAAAAGAACTTTCACACTTTCATATTGTCTGTGCTTATATCGTAAACGATTCAAATCCCTTCCTTTTGCTCAAGCGGCTACGGCCCTTCTCGTTAAAACTCACTCTCATAGCTTACATTTGTGATCAAGGAAAAATATTCATAGGAACATATACTTGAGTATTTCTATTTGAGTGCCATAGAATTTCACAGAAATCATGGTGGGAGAAGCGGTTTGGTTAAGGCTGGACTAAACATTTACTGTAGGACTTCTCAGAATCTTTAAGTTGCTGACGTGCATTGCGAAGAGGAGCCGAGAGCAAGCAGCAGTTTCCAAGTTTAACGATCACATATTCCAAAGAAATCCATTCTAAGAATTTAAGTGCTCTAAACTTCTGTTCTTCAAAGTGAGGTACTAAGAACACACGGTCTGACTTAAGAATACACTTCAGAAGTTATTTTTTCTTTAGGGTTAAGCTTAGGATTTATCCACTGGAACATATTTACAGATATGTATAAACGTCTTAAGACAAATGAGAAACATGAGGCATTCATCTAAAATATTCAGTAGAAAAACACTTAATGGATAAAGGGGAAATTAGATCTTACCCACGACCTTGAAATTAATGAAGTAAACATCCCCACTTATAAGACTGAAACACTTTTCCTCCCTTTATCAAGTGGTTCAAGTTTTCCTCAACCCATCCCTGTCTTTAGTCTGTGTAATTATTTTATTATTCTCAATCATAATTGAGAAAAAAATTAAATCAAACCCTAAGGTCTTAAGAAGAAAGAAAAAAGTTGAAATTCTATTAAGATACACTCAACTTAGTTTCAAAGGTAAGTTAATCCAATTAAAAGTTAAGGAAAAATCAGAGGAATAAATTTTACAAAAATATTCTAATATATTTCTGAACATGGAAACATGACTGGTAAAGTGCAGGAAATTCTTAGACAAATTCATTAAGACCAGAGGAAAAGCCTTTTCGATGTGAGACCAGTACTTCTCAAATTAATATTCATGGGCTTCAGTATAGGGGAAATCTGGGGAAATGCTGATTCAGTAGGTTCTGAGGTTGAGCCTGAGGATTTCGCATTTTTTGCCTTCTCCCAGGTGACACTATGTGCTCATCTGCAGACATACTTTGAATTGCAAGGTTTGAAAGTGTATTTTAATTGTAACTCTTGCTCAGAAGGGCTCTCATCTCATGAAAGCTTATTGATATGGACGTACTGTCTATTAATTTGATTAGGGGGTGTTAAACAAACAAAAATGCACACCCAGAATTGACACAGGACTCTTTTGCTTTAAAAAGGAAATTCAGCATTTTAGAAAAATAGCTCAAGCCAAGAAAGCAGCTGTTTTGCTCTACACACTGCACTCATTTGGGTGCTTTAATTGACATGCAGTGGGAGACTGGATATCCCTAAAGGGCTCCTGTTAATTAAGAACTGTAGACTGTTCAGTGACATCCCTTCCCCTCTTAGCCCCCTGTTTGGGCCACCAGCCAAGAACTAAAAAGTTACAGGAAAGATGCCAGACAGTGGGGAACGACTTGAGCAGCACCAGATTTGATGATGTGAATATACTTTTTGCTGGTTATCAAAAGATGCGTTCTATTATCATAGCAAACATATTCAATTCTACCCTCTCCACTGGACTTTCTTTTCCTCTGCCTCGCTTCTAAATTACCACCAGTGGAGGTTGACTGCAGCAATTTTTCAAGTAGATTGCATAATGTTTCCATGTTGCTAACTTGCTCCCTTGTCTCCTATTTGAATCTATTTTTTATTCTTTTGATGAATACACTTGATTTTAGAAATGTGTTGCCCTAAAGCTATGTTATACATGTCTTGCAAAATGCTTGCTCAAGACTGTTGATTTCTGAAATTGCTGAGCGATAGCCAACAGCATCCACTTCTATTGTGATTTCAGTGACTTATTCAATGTCATGTTATCAAAAACCTTTTACTCATATGTGCAGAATGTGTACCCGAGTGACACTGATTAAGCACCTGGGCCATTGAGTTTTTCTAAATGAAGGCAGCTACTTCCTCCCTTGCTGCCAAGGAAACGGCAGCCTCCACCTCACTTGTCTCTTTCATTTTTGCTTTTCCGGCATTTTAATTTTACATGGTGCAGCTAAGTATAGCTCAATCCTGTTACCACAAGCTCTGACAAAGATCTTCTTTCCTTATTGCTGCGATTGGACTACAAGTTCCCCTGCAGGGATGTCATTGCAGTAAGAGCGCCATCCCTTGGCTCCACTTACTTTTGGTTACTCAGATATTTTTGTCGCAATGGGATTTGTTCTAACAAGATTTCACCTGAGAGACCCCCACACCGGGGGCCCCAGTGTTGTTGTGAGCTGTGGTGAATAGCATCAGTTGCACAGCCCTCTATCTCTAATCCTCTTGGTTCCACTAAGTGAATTTGCAGCAAAGCTAACTTTTAATCTTCAGAAGGAAGCTATTTACTTCCCAGAACTGTTTTACTAGATTTACAGAAATGCACCAATTACTTCCGCCTTTAGAGCATGAAAAATTTGACAACATCAACTCAATTTTTTTTGCACTCTCTTACTCCCAAGACTAATAGAGTTAAAAAAAAAAAAAGATAAATAACCCTCAGGATTCTGAAAGCAACTGAAGCAGGGATTTGTAACTTTCAAAGGGGAGAGAATCCTAGATAAGAAGAGGCACAATGAAGACACTTTTATCTTTCTTAATGTTTTAAAAAATTATTGTTTCTCCATGTGGCATCTGGTCCCATCACTTCATGGGAAATAGATGGGGAAACAGTGGAAACAGTGTCAGACTTTATTTTGGGGGGCTCCAAAATCACTGCAGATGGTGACTGCAGCCATGAAATCAAAGGACGCTTACTCCTTGGAAAGAAAGTTATGATCAACCTAGATAGCATATTCAAAAGTAGAGACGTTACTTTGCCAACAAAGGTCCGTCTAGTCAAGGCTATGGTTTTTCCTGTGGTCATGTATGGATGTGACAGTTGGACTGTGAAGAAGGCTGAGGGCCAAAGAATTGATGCTTTTGAACTGTGGTGTTGGAGAAGACTCTTGAGAGTCCCTTGGACTGCAAGGAGATCCAACCAGTCCATTCTGAAGGAGATCAGCCCTGGGTGTCCTTTGGAAGGAATGATGCTAAAGCTGAAACTACAGTACTTTGGCCACCTCATGCGAAGAGTTGACTCATTGGAAAAGACTCTGATGCTGGGAGGGATTGGGGGCAGGAGGAGAAGGGGACGACAGAGGATGAGATGGCTGGATGGCATCACCAACTCGATGGACGTGAACCTGAGTGAACTCCAGGAGCTGATGATGGACAGGGAGGCCTGGCGTGCTGCGATTCACAGGGTCGCAAAGAGTGGGACACGACTGAGCGACTGAACTGAACTGAACCGAAGTAATTTTCAAGCAAGTTTTCTTCATTTCTTGTTTCATGATAGACCCTTTCACTACCAGAACCAGCACAATGGTTTTCTTACAATCAAGAAAAGAAATGTAACATTTCGTTCTCTCAAGACTTGGTAAATAATGAGAACAAATACAAAGAATGGATATTTGAAGCAATAGATTGATTCCTAGATTGCATATCCTCTACTTTGATTTACCCCTCCTTTTTAATACTAGAAAACATCTCTGGGACACCAACTAGTAGCATTAAGAGGGCATGCTCAGTCAGTTCAGTCATGTCCAATTCTTTGCAACCCTATGGACTGTAGCCCACCAGGCTCCTCTGTCCATGGGGTTCTCCAGGCAAGAATACTGGAGCGGGTTGCCATGCCCTCCTCCAGGAGATCTTCCTGACCCAGGGATCAAACCCATGTCTCTTATGTCTCCTGCATTGGCAGGTGGGTTCTTTACCACTAGCACTACCTAGGAAGCCAGCCCATTAAGAGTAATGATGTTCATTAGAATTTACTGAGTGCTTACTACATGCTAGACATTTTACATGATTTATCTAACTTAATATTTACAATCCCCATAAGTACCAATATTATTGTTGTTTTACCAATGAGAAAACAAAAGCATAAAGAAATTAAGTAACTTGTCAAAGGTCATTGACACATTTAACCTTTGAATTCAGTTTACCTGAGCCCTTCTGCTGCTAAGCCACTTCAGTCATGTCCAACTCTGTGTGACCCCATAGACGGCAGCCCACCAGGTTCCCCCATCCCTGGGATTCTCCAGGCAAGAACACTGGAGTGGGTTTCCATTTCCTTCTCCAATGCAGGAAAGTGAAAATAAAAGTGAAGTCGCTTAGTCATGTCCGACACTTAGCGACCCCATGGACTGCAGCCTACCAGGCTCCTCCGTCCATGGGATATTCCAGGCAAGAGTACTGGAGTGGGGTGCCATCTGAGCCCTTACCCATAACATATTCCTTCCATCCGAATGCTGTCTGCAATAGAGAGACACAGTAGAAAGATGGCTAGTTTGCAGGAGCTACTCAGTTTCCTTCAACATCAATTACCTCCCCGGGTTTGACTTCTTGGATACTGAGTTGCTGTTTCCTGACTAACTCAGGTGCATTCTTTCATTTCATTGCCAGCAGCCAGAGCCAGGGCTGAGATGTACCAGATCTAAACCTCAACCCTCTGTCTGCATCACAGAGGTCTGCTCTCAAGGTCACGATAGGACTCAGAAAGGCTCAAAACACCTGATAGAATGTTCCTCATAATTCACATTCACATTTGTAATTAGTCATCAATTACAAAAATGAACATGTTTTGACTAGTTAATTTATCAAATGTGTATAAGGCTACAGCACTTACTCCCAATGTGTGTTTGCTGGAAAGTCACACTTCATATTGCTGAGTGACCTCCTTGTTCTGGCCTTCAGCTCTTCCTCCCACCCTCCCTCTCCAGACTTCTAGTGAGACAGATGCACACTGGAATAGCCTTCCAGATCTTTCCAGCATGGATATCTGTGGACTCCTGAAAAGGTTGCCTTATTCCACACACAGCAGGTTTCATTCACACCCAGGAAGACGGGATGGTAGGTCCCTCCAAACAGGGTGGCATGTGCCTCAGAGGGTGTAGGGATAAAGAAGGCAAATTTTCCTCCCTTTGTTGCACAGCTCAGACTATCTCCATTGGGATGGAATAAGCAGTTGTTCACCCTCAAGCTCAAAATTATAAACATTTCTTTTCCCAACAGTTTCTGAGTGACTGCCAGAGCCTGATACTAGTGGGTTTCTCTTACTGTATTTTTCTTCATTTTTGAGGATGAAACAATCCATCCTCCAATCTGCTCCTCTGACTACTTCACCACGAATGGAACGCAAAAGTAGGAAGTCAAGAGATACCTGGAATAACAGGCAAGATTGGCCTTGGAGTACAGAATGAAGCAGTGTAAAGG
Source organism: Bos mutus (assembly GCF_027580195.1). Taxonomy (NCBI): domain Eukaryota; kingdom Metazoa; phylum Chordata; class Mammalia; order Artiodactyla; family Bovidae; genus Bos; species Bos mutus. The sequence goes on from NC_091625.1 coordinate 18,072,445, forward strand.
CTGACAAGATTCATTTCAGGGAACACATTGGTCATAGTAAATATCCTTTTCCAACAACGCAACAATCAACTCTTCACATGGACATCACCAGATTGATTATATTCTTTGCAGCCAAAGATGGAGAAGCTCTATACAGTCAGCAAAAACAAGACCAGGAGCTGACTGTGGCTCAGATCATGAACTCCTTATTGCCAAATTCAGACTTAAATTGAAGAAAGTAGGGAAAACCACTAGACCATTCAGGTATGACCTGAATCCCTTACGATTATACGCTGGAAGTGACAAATAGATTCAAGGGATTAGATCTGATAGACAGAGTGCCTGAAGAACTATGGATAGAGACTCGTGACATTATACAGGAGGCAGGGATCAAGACCATCCCCAAGAAAAAGAAATGCAAAAAAGGGGAAATAGTTGTCTGAGGAGGCCTTACAAATAGCTGTGAAAAGAAGAGAAGCTAAAGGCAAAGGAGAAAAGGAAAGATATAACCATTTGAATAGAGAGTTCCAAGGAATAGCTAGGAGATATAAGAAAGCCTTCCACAGTGATCAATGCAAAGAAATAGAGGAAAACAATAGAATGGGAAAGACTAGAGATCTCATCAAGAAAATTAGAGATACCAAGGGAATATTTCATGCAAAGATGGGCTCGATGAAGGACAGAAATGGTATGGCCCTAACAGAAGCAGAAGATAGTAAAAAGTGGTGGCAAGAATACACAGAAGAACTGTACAAAAAAGATCTTCATGACCAGATAATCACAATGGTATGATCACTCACCTAGGGCCAGACGTCCTGGAATGTGAAGTGAGGTGGCCTTAGAAAGCATCACTACGAACAAAGCTAGTGGAGGTGATGGAATTCCAGTTGAGTTATTTCAAATCTTAAAAGATGATACTGTGAAAGTGCTGTACTCACTATGCCAGCAAACTTGGAAAACTCAGCAGTGGCCACAGGACTGGAAGAGGTCAGTTTTCATTCCAATCCCTAAGAAAGGCAATACCAAAGAATGCTTAATCTACTGCACAATTGCACTGATCTCACATGCTACCAAAGTAATGCTCAAAATTCTCCAAGCCAGGCTTCAACAGTATGTGAACCTTGAATTTCCAGATGTTCAAGCTGGTTTTAGAAAAGGCAGAGGAACCAGAAATCAAATTGCCACATCCGCTGGATCATCAAAAAAGCAAGAGAGTTCCAGAAAAATACCTATTTCTGCTTTATTGACTATGTCAAAGCCTTTGACTGTGTGGACCACAACAGCTCTGAAAAATTCTGAAAGAGATGGGAATACCAGACCACTTGACCTGACTCTTGAGAAATCTGTACGCAGGTCAGGAAGCAACAGTTAGAACTGGACATGGAACAGCAAACTGGTTCCAAATCGGGAAAGGAGTTTGTCAACGCTGTATATTGTCACCCTGCCTATTTAACTTCTATGCAGAGTACATCATGAGAAATGCTGGGCTGGATGAAGCACAAGCTGGAATCAAGATTGCCCAGAGCAATATCAATAACTTCAGATATGCAGATGACACCACCCTTATGGCAGAAAGTGAAGAAGAACTAAAGAGCCTCTTGATGAAAGTGAAAGAGGAGAGTGAAAGAGTTGGCTTAAAACTCAACATTCAGAAAACTAAGATCATGGCATCTGGTCCCATCACTTCATGGGAAATAGATGGGGAAACAGTGGAAACAATGGCTGACTTTATTTTGGGGGGCTCCAAAATCACTGCAGATGGTGACTGCAGCCATGAAATTAAAAGATGCTTGCTCCTTGGAAGAAAAATTATGACCAACCTAGACAGCATATTCGGAGAAGGCAATGGCACCCCACTCCAGTACTCTTGCCTGGAAAATCCTATGGACGGAGGAGCCTGGTAGGCTGCAGTCCATGGGGTCGCTAAGAGTTAGACACTTTCACTTTTCACTTTCATGCATTGGAGAAGGAAATGGCAACCCACTCTAATATTCTTGCCTGGAGAATCCCAGGGACAGAGGAGCCTAGTGGGCTGCCGTCTATGGGGTTGCACAGAGTCAGACACGACTGAAGCAACTTAGCAGCAGCAGCAGCAGCAGCAGACAGCATATTAAAAAGCAGACATTTTTTGCCAACAAAGGTCCATCTAGTCAAAGGTATGGGTTTTCCAGTAGTCATGTATGGATGTGAGAGTTGGACTGTAAAGAAAGCTGAGCACTGAGGAATTGATGCTTTTGAACTGTTGGAGAAGACTCTTGAGAGGCCCTTGGACTGCAAGGAAATCCAACCAGTCCATCCTAAAGGAAATCTGTCCTGAATGTTCATGGGAAGAACTGATGCTGAAGCTGAAACTCTGATACTTTGGCCACCTGATGTGAAGAGCTGACTCATTGGTAAAGATTCTGATGCGGGAAAGTTTGAAGGCAGGTGGACAAGGGGACGACAAAGGATGAGATGGCTGGATGGCATCACTGACTCAATGGACATGAGTTTGAGTAATCTCTGGGAGTTGCTGATGGACAGGTAAGCCTGGCTTGCTGCCATTCATGGGATCGCAAAGAGTTGGACATGACTGAGCAACTGAACTGAACTGATACTTATTTGATCATGAAAAACTCTTATTTTCCTTTTAAAGTAGAATATCCCATGCAACACCACAGTAAATGAAATACTGATCAAGTTCAATCATTTTGTACTTAACGAAACTGAGGCAACAGAGCTGCACTGACTCACCCAAGTTCCTACAGTTTGGTCAAAGAATCAGACTTGCAGTCCAATATTCTTTAAGAGTCCACAGTTAAAAATCATATCAGATAAAATGTTTAAACCTATTTCTTATTGATAATAAGAAGTATTTGTCTATCACAATAATATGAATAGATTAATAACATAATCTTATTCCATTTTTGTCTTGCCAGTAACATGATATTTCCCCTACCTGCCGGTTTGCATCAACATATATTGAATGTGCCATAAGCCATTAGTATCTGTGTATTATTGTGCTTCTGATTGGTTTACACCTGGCTAGTTGTATCTCTGCAATTGTCTTCCAACATCCAATGTTCATCTTTTGATGGATCTTTAGTAGTTTTCATCTCAGTGAAAATGTCATCACTGGACTTCTCTGTCGGTCCAGTGGTTAGGACTCTGTACTTCCACTGCAGCGGGCATGGGCTGGATCCATGGTTGGGGAACTGAGATTCCCGCACACCACATGGTGCATCCAAAAAAAAAGCCATCACTGATTGGATATTCTTGTATCCTATGGGTGCATGGCTGCAGACTGAATAGTTTTGAGATTTGTTTAAAAGACTATCATGCAACCTTCTTCATGAATGTTCAATTAGCTCCAAACAACAACGTCTAGTAGACAACTTCAATTTGAATTATACTGCACTCTTGAACAGAGAAGGCAATGGCACCCCACTCCAGTACTCTTGCCTGGAAAATCCCATGGATGGAGGAACCTGGTGGGCTGCAGTCCATGGGGTCACTAAGAGTCAGACATGACTTAGCAACTTCACTTTCACTTTTCACTTTCATGCATTGGAGAAGGAAATGGCAACCCACTCCAGTGTTCTTGCCTGGAGAATCCCAGGGACGAGGGAGCCTGGTGGGCTGCCGTCTATGGGGTCACACAGAGTCGGACACGACTGAAGTGACTTAGCAGCAGCTTAGCAGCAGCACTCTTGAAGCATACAGGAAAGGCACACACTTATGAGAATATTTATTTATTCTTAAACTATTAGAATTGGACTTCTAATTGGAATGGACTTTGGAGTCATTTAATTGAATGCCTCACTGAGTGCAAGAATCTGCTTTAATGTATCAACCTGAAAAAGCCTCCTCCCTTAATGGAATATCCAGTGATAAGAACTCAGATATTATTTTTAAAAAGCTAATTCCATATTAGAAAGCTGTATTAGAATTTTCATCCTCATGGTGGGTTGAAAAGTATGTTACTTAATCCTTCTCTTCTCTGGAGAATAAAAGAAAAAAAGACAAGAAAAAGACTCTATCCCTGATTCTTCAAAGGGAATGCACTGAGCTTGAAAGTGTCAAATATGAAAAACCCATGAAGCATCAGGTGGATGCTTTTCAATCCCAGTGGCTACATCTGATGGAGTTTTGTAGTGAAAAACAAGTATTAAGCATAAAGGAGAAAGTTTTGAGTAAAGGAGGAAGCGATCTAGACTTTTTTAAAGTTTTTAACATATGCGTGATACTATGTATAAAATAGGTAGCTAGTGAGAAAGTACTAACTGCTAACTGCTGTATAGCACAGGGAACTCAGGGCTCGGTGGTAACCTAAATGGAAAGAAAATCCAAAAAAGGGGAGGGGGATATACGCATTGTATAGTTGATTCAGTTTGCTGTACAGTAGAAACTAACACAATACTGTAAAGCAACTATACTCTAATAAAAATTAATTTAAAATAAATAAAAATTTAAAAATAGAGTACAAGGCCTTTTGAGATCTATATCCCTGTAATATAGTCAATTCAAACATTTGTTGCACATGATGATTTTTTTCAGTCTCTGTTCCTGTTTGTAACACTTGTTTTCACTATTATATCCCATAATGCAACTAGTTTACTCCCCGTTTCCTCAAGCAAGTCTTATGTTGTGAAAGAAGACTCAAAGAGACACAGACAAAGGAAATCAAAGATAGGGGCATGACTCTGGTTCTGGATGGCTGCAAAATTTTAAAAGATTTGGATGATTTATACCCTCATTCTGGGTATAAATGTATATCCCTTTAGTCCTTCCTCTTTTTCCCAGAGAAAAAAAGGAAAAAAAAAAAATCCCTGATTCTTCTCACTGGCACATCTTTGAGATTGAAACATTAAAAAGTAATTGTATCTACTTAGCATAATGCCTGTGGCTCAGAACTTTGTGGTCAACTGGAGGCAGACTCATATTTCACTTAACTCTTTGCCAAGTCATTTATCTTAGTTAAGAGATTGGTATATGTTATGTGAAGTCCAAGGTTGTGCTTTGAAATTCATCAACATCTATAATTCAGCTGGTAGACTCTCCCCTGGACTTTACATATGATATTCAGTTTATGCAGGTTCAAGTTACTTTGCTCCTTTTTTTTTTTTCTTTTGTATGTCCCCATAAACAACAACAACAAATGGGCATTCAGAGGTTATTTGGAAGAATGTTCTCGTCTCATCATCATCGCACTAACCCAGAAGTTCCCCATCATCCACCCACCAGTCTAAGTGCACACACACTCACCAAACAGACTCCATCTGTTTAAAATTCATCGCAATTCTTGCCAGAGGTTTACAGAAATTTTAGAAACATGAAAACACGGAATGTCGGTCCTGGGAGAAACTCTAGGAAGCATTTAGAATAATTAGTTCATTTCATAATTACCAAGAGAGATTAGGTGATTTATTTAATGCAATTTTTCTTAAATTCACTTATTTATTGTTTTCAAGAATCTGGTCAACGTTGACCCACTTCTCATCTCATTTATTCCCCACAATTTTTTAAAGCTTACTGATGTTAGCACAAAGATTGAATCTCAAGATTCTTTTAAAGTCCCAGGATTTAAACATACTCTATTCTTTAAAGAATTTCTCACTATCCTTGGATCTTCTATTTCCTCTTAATGTGTGTCTTACTTAAGCCATGTTGAAAATCACCCCTTACTAGCAGAGGTGATAAAATATGAATGTTGCTGCCATACCACAATGGTCACTGCCTGCCTTATGAAGAAAATCCATTGCTCCCTTGTTATTACGCCTACCCTATGTCATGCTGTTAAAGCAAGCTGAGATGTTACATGCACAAATGCTATGACTACCTTAATGCCATTCTTGTATGTTCAGATTACTCTTTTCTGGTCATACTAGGGCAGCACTTCCCAGAGTAGACTGCTGGTCTATAAAAATGATCTGAGAATAAGATTTCTAATGTCAAATAAATATGAGGATTACTGCATACTATACACTTCCCTAAGAAAATCACACTGCATATTAGCAGATGAGGGGATTCATTAAGTCTTATCCTAAAAACTCCAGTATGAAAATATATAATCTTATAAATTTTAAGAAAATCCCTATAGAAAATAGGAAATGTTTTAGCAGATATTCTCCCCACATTTTGTTTATATTTCCTTTATAGCTGAACTTACTACAGAATTTACTTTATAAGTTTATTTATTGCCTCTAATACATAGACTTTCTAAGTTTTGGAAAATTGGTTTACAATATTTTGATTTTTATTCCTTGTCCTTATTTAGCTATGTTTGCTCTTTAAAATATTTAACTGTATAACCGCATACCTATATTTTCCCTCAATTTCATGAAATAGACTTCATGATATCTTGGAGATTATGACTGACTGCATACTGTCTTCCACTAGTCAATATTAATTTAAAAAATGTTTAAATGCCATGGAACCTCCTCTGTGTATTGAATTTAAGCAAAACAATTTAATTCAATTTTTAAATAGAAATAAACATGCTTATTGCTATATTTAAAAAAACACTCCAACTAGTAAATTAACAACAAAAAAAGGTATATGGAAGAAGAACATATGTGGTCCCAAACCAAATCAATATTCATTTTTACTGCTATTATGGCGAAACATTCATTGTACACTAGGAAGTGAGGACTACAAAAATATGTACAACCTGTGTTCCATTTTCTCTAAATCTTTCTTGTCTATTTGAAAATATGCTGACAAAACATACATTAACAACTCCATAAAAATATATAGAAGGGATGCTACAATGTGATTTAAATGAACTGAATAATGAAATTAATTTATGTGGAAATATTACAAACTTTCTTTTAAATATCTAATAAAATTTCTTTCAAATACCTGATGAAAATGATAGAACAGATGACAAATGTTTAAATTTTAATATACATGATAAAGTCAGTGGAATGCTATCAATCTCTTAGTAGTACCCACATCCGGAGAAATGTGGATAATTTTGCAGTATTTGTCAAGTTGTTTATTTCATTTTAATTTCAATTTCCAGTCAGTCTCGGGAATCTCTTTAGAAGATAGTTTCTCCCCAGTTGTGTCTTTCTGAATGGTTTATTTAAAATATTGGCACTACCTAAACGGAAGCTCTATTTTAAAAAAGTACTGAAAAGATTTTAAGAATATAAGTTAGAAAGTAAGTCAGAAACTCAGAACTGTAAAATAGAAAGCACTATGATAATGATAACTTTAAAGGTGCACAAATAATGATTTGGGATTTTTACTGATCAATTCATCTTTTTTGGTACAACTGCTATTCGGGCAATATTTTTTGGAGTCAGAAGTACCCAAAGGTGAAGTACTACAGCTGTTGTTTAGCCACTAAGTGTCCAACTCTTTGGACCCTCTGGACTGCAGCCCACCAATCTCCTGTGTCCATGGGATTTCCCAGACAAGAATACTCGAGTGGATTGCCATTTTATTCATCCAGGGGATCTTCCCAACCCAGGGATTGAACCTGTGTCTCCTCCATTGCAGGCAGATTCTTTACCCCTCAGCTACCAGGGAAGCCCAGAACTACTAGAGACAAATCACTTAATCTCTTATGGTAGGTATTAGTCACTAAGTTGGGTCCGACTCTTGTGACCCAATGGATGGTAGCCTGCCAGGCTCCTCTGTCAATGGGATTCTCCAAGCAAGAATACTGGAGGGGGTTGCCATTTCCTTCTCCAGGGTATCTTCCTGACACAGGAATCAAACCCAGGTCTCCAGCATTGCAGGCAGATTCTTTACTGACTGAGCTATAAGGAAAGCTGTTAATCTCTTATACCTATAGTTTTTCAAACATGTAAAATGAATATAATAAAAGTTCTTGCTGTTGTTTCAGTTGCTCAGTCGTGTCTGACTCTTTGCAACCCCATGGACTGCAGCCCTCCAAGTTTCCCTATCCTCCACCATTTCCTGGAATTTGCTCAAACTCATGTCCATCAAGTCCATGATGCCATCTAACGACCTCATTCTCTGTTGTCTCCTTCTCCTCCTGCCTTCAATCTTTCTCAGCATCAGGGTCTTTTCAAATGATGTGATGACAATTATATGAGATATTTTAAGCAAAGTATTCAGAAAGCTCTTCATCAAAGGGTAACTATTAAGATTGTTTTAATACAACAAAGATAATGCCATACCATAGACTTAGTATCTCTTAGCATTCCATTAGATAAGCTTTCTTATGATCCTTTGTGGACAAAATAAAATGTGAGCTGAATGACAGAACAAATATATTGAGCACTTCCAGCCCCAAAGTGTTGCTTCATGGATCACTGTGAAGCAGGCACACTGTAGATTCTGCCCTCTGCCCTTTCCTATTGAATAATCTCATCAATAACAGTACAGAAAAACATAGACACACTTACCTAATTTATACATTGCATGCATGCATGCTCAGTCACTTGAGTCATACCTGACTCTTTGTGACCCCATGGATTGTAGCCCACCATGCTCCTCTGTCCATGGGATTCTCCAGGTAAGAATACTGGAGTGGGTTGCCATGCCCTCCTCTAGGACTCTGAAAAGTAGGAGTTATTAAAGCAGAGAAGTCAAGTGGAAACCTCACTTCTCGGCCAAGGTGTTAAATTAAAAATAACGTCATATCTCTGGAGAAATAGTATAAATGAATGTCATCTTAGACACAGATGGGACAAAGGGATGGTGCTCCACAAAGAAATCCCACTTAATTCACCAGTCTTAGAAGTATTGATAGTGGAGAATTTTGTGGCATAGAATTTATGGCACGTCCCAATAGGAAAATTACAAGTGAGGTCTTTAGGGTTCTGGAGCATAACCATACAGCTTCAGCAGAAAATATGCATCACTGAATAAATCATCACTGCTACACTATTGGGTCCTGGTGGGTAGAGACCAGCCAGAACATGTAGCCAGAACTATAATAGCTGGATTTTTTACAGGCCCAACTAGTCATATGTTTGTGCAGGCTGGTAGTAATCCATCATCAAATGGAAATGGTATATAGAGAACTGGATATAGTAGGATCAGTAGAGGCAAGTAAACTGCAAGTAAATTGCTGTTTCTCAGTCGCTAAGTCATGTCCAACTCTTAGTGACCCCATGGACTGCAGCATGCCACGCCTCTCTGTCTGTCACCATCTCTCGACATAGACCCCCGTATCATCTGCTAAATCCCTAGCTTCTCTCCCTCAGTTCACAACTGACAGAAGTGGAGAAAGACCAAGGTTGGTTCATAAAATGATTCAGCTCTAATGTTGCTGTAAGCCAAAATTTTAGTCCTGCTGCAGTACAGCCTGCTCAGGGGTATAAAACTGACGACAGTCAGGGCAGTTGTCCCAAGTGTCAACGCTTTGGGAAATGCATCTGGTCATCAATTTCCTGTATAGAGAAGTGTCCTGAAATAAGAATATGTACAGATTTATGGACAATAGAGAATGCCTTGTCTTGTTGATCAGAGGTGTGGAAGGAAAAAAGTTGAAAGAATGGAGACGAGACATAGATAACTTATGGGAATAAAGAAGATCTGAAGATCTTTGTGTCACATGCAATTTCCTGCAGGAAACATCCTCCCTCAGAAAAAGCAATAAATATCCAAGTAGACATGATGATTCAACCATCTGACGTTAACCCTCCGTCATCGTCTGCCCTAGCGCTCACACTGTGGGAACACAGATGGAGTAATAATCACGAGGGAAGGGATGGAGATTTGTCTTTGAATCTAAAAGACACCATGGATTATCTAGCTGCTGCCACTACTAAATGCCCCACCTGCCATCTTGAGAAACCAAGACAGAGTTTCCAAATGAAATCATCCCTCTAGTAGGCCAATAGCCCCTTTGAGACAAGTTGATGACACTGAATTATTTCTGCTTTGGAAGTGGCAGAGATTCATTAGCACATATACTCCTCTGTCTATAGTGACTGAACCAGCTCCACTGTCTCAGGGATCAGTGTTTGATTTTTCTGACATTGTATGCTATCAATCATTGCACTGGACCAAGCAACCCACTTTACAGAACAGAAGGTGGACAAAAACGCATATGAACAGAGGATCGACTGGCCCTATAACACAACACACCACCTAATAGTGCAATGGAATGGCCTTTTCAAGGCATAGCTTAGGGACCAACTTGAAGAAGATACCATGCAAAGATAGAGAAATACTGCAAGAATTGATGCTTTTGAGTCATGGTGCTGGACAAGACTCTTGAGAGTCCCTTGGACAGCGAGGAGATCAAATCAGTCAATCCTAAAGGAAATGACCCTGAATATTCATTGGAAGGACTGATGTTGAAGTTGAAGCTCCAATACTTTGGCTACCTGATGCAAAGAGACGACTCACTGGAAAAGATTCTGTTGCTGGGAAAGATTGAAGGCAAAAGGAGAAGAGGGCAGCAAAGGATGAGATGGTTAGATAGTGTGACCCTTTCAATGGACATGACATTGAGCAAATTCCAGGAGATAGTGAAGGACAGAAGAGTACAGCGTGTTGCAATCCATGGGGCTGTGAAGAGTTGGACATGACTCAGCAATTGAACAACAACAAAGTATTCAGCCTAAATCAACAATGGTTTGGGGGTTTTTTGTTTAACTATTAAGTAGAATACGGAGGTCCAGGATTCTAGGGGTGGAAGTTGGCAAAGCCCTGAGTAGCTTCACTTTCCATGGTCTACTTGGAGACTTTGGATTCCCATCCCTACAACACTATGCTCCGCAGATGTGAAGGTCCTGAGAGTCACCAAAGGAAGCATTTCTACTATAGACACTGCAAGAGAGTAACGTATAAGAAACAGAGACATCCTGGCAGAGAGAAATTACCCCAATCACAAGGAAGGTTATTATACAGCTGTTATTATACAATGGTGACCGAGAGGAGCATGTTTGGCCTGAGATGACTCATTGGAGATCTCTTGGTACTTCTTTCCCAGTTTTGATCATATATTGACAAATATCTAGAAATCCATTGCAAAATGACTTCTGGTTAACAATGCACTTATGTCAGTACAGACTTTGCTCATCTCTTAAATATTTGTATGAACCAAACTTAGCCACAGGCTACTGTTGATCCCATTTAGGGATGTCAGTCACGTTACTGTTGCCCCCATGTTTGTGCTTATGATAGATAACGTGAAGAATTGGCAGCTCTGAGTTTCATTAGAGAAAGTCGTCTTTGGACCATACATTTCTGGTAGGACAGACTAGGAGTGAAGCATAGATTCTACTGCCATCAAATGGCTCCTCATCTTTTACATCCAGAGCAACAAGGTGCCTCCACATGTAGCAAAGTTAGGGAATAAACCCCAAGAGGAGATAACATGTTGGCTGCTGCTGCTAAGTCGCTTCAGTCGTGTCCGACTCTGTGTGACCCCATAGACGGAAGCCCACTAGGCTCCCCCATCCCTGGGATTCTCCAGGCAAGAACACTGGAGTGGGTTGCCATTTCCTTCTCCAAAGCATGAAAGTGAAAAGTGAAAGTGAAGTTGCTCAGTCCTGTCCGACTCTTAGCAACCCCATGGACTGCAGCCTACCAGGCTCCTCCGTCCAGGGGATTTTCCAGGCAAGAGTACTGGAGTGGGGTTGCCATTGCCTTCTCTGACATGTTGGCTAGAGAACTCTAAAAGGAAATAATACATTTACTTCTATGAAATATTCTTGTTTTTCCAATATTTAATATGCTTTAAAGAAAGTTACTTCTTGCTCAGAGATGAAGAGGAAGGGTTTCTATGAAAACTCACCTCTCTCTACCCAACAATTACAATCTGCTCACCACTGGAGCTAATCTCCCTTTGATCCTGTTTATGCTGTGACATAAAAACCCACAGACCCTCAGGTCACCCGCATCTTTTCCTCTCTAAGCAAAAGAGGCTGCACCATCTCTCTCTTTCTCCTCTTTGTCTTCAAATCTTGAAACTTTCACCATGCTTATTGAAATTCATAGTCTATTAGCAGAAAAATCTGTTTTCTTAGTGTCTCTAACTGAAACTTGGATTTTCCCTGAGGAACTTACTTCCTCTCACATGAAGACTGTTTCTTTTTCATGACCTTGTAATCTTGGACTTAAAACTGTTGACATTAACCCACTTGCTTTCATGGGTGAGGCACCCTAACATTGCTGCTCTCTGTCTGAATGGTAATTGCCTGTTTACTTGTATGTCTCTCCCAGTCAAATGTAAACCCCTTGGTGTAAGAGATAGTGCCATATTCAGAGGTGTATTCCTACATTTGAAAATGGTATCTTGACCACCAAAACCTCATATCTGTTAGAAGAAGCAATAAATGGATAAATACATATAACAATACAAATATTTCAAATCAGAAGAGTTTTAAAATGTATACTGATGATATTTTTGTGTTTGTACCCTTAAATCTAGTATCCCACTTCAAAACTGTGTCCTAGGAAAAACTAAGAAAATGTATTCATATATGTTCAAGATTTACATAAAGAACATTGGCTAAATGTACAATAAGAAGTCACTAGTTTTGTAAATTACTCTACATTTATACAATGGAACACCATGAAATGATTAAAGTAGTATTTGTGAATAACAGTAAGAACTGTTCATTATGAACTCAATTAAAAAAGTGAAATACTCCTAAAGGCTATTTCCCAATTAAAAAAAAAAATCAAGACATTAACAAAAGTCAGCTCCATGTGGTGAAATTATAAATGATTCTTTTCCTCATTAAAATACATTTTACAAAATTTCTACAATGGGTAAATCTCTCTTCTTCTGTGAAATTCAATTTCCTTACCAGCTAACCAAGAAAACTTTCTACCACAAAATTTTTTTTTCACTACACAATGATACATAGCTCTACACTTTCAACATAGACGTGATTAATAGTCCTGCTCATGATATGTACCTTGCTTAGTAGCGGAAAGAGGACGAGGCTAGAGTTAGGAAACATCCCCAAACAGGAAATATTCTCATACTGCACTCTCCTACTCTGTTTCCCGTAACCTGAAATCACACTAAGGTTACATGTCCTAAGTGAAACATGAACGCAGCAGGACTGTAAGGCCCACCTGCAGATGTCCGATGATTTCAAAAGCAGAAAAGATAGATGTCCTGCCCAGGAACCAGTCATTTAACAGGGCAGAAGAGAGCCGTGATTCCCTATCCAGCAGTTTGCTATAGAAGTTTTCATTCAATTGAGATTTGAGCCCTTCACAGGCAAAAGTGAAGTAAGATGAATGATTGCCCTCACTCAACATGGGAAAATTATATTCTCCTCTTCACTGTTCGGACTCAGGGTATGACTTTGTAGCAGCTATTTCTCATCACACAAGTAAAATGCCATTCCAAAATATGCCATTACAACAGAAATCTCTGTATCACAAAAATATTTTTCTGGTCTGAAATTCCTACATTTTTAATCATTTCTATAAGAAACCCAAATTACCATGTCAATAATACGTGAACTCCTTTAGAGAATGCTAAGGTAAAGTCTGATCATTTTATATTATTGTGGGTTCATTCATAGTGTGCTATATATGTATTATCTTTAGAAATATAGGTTACACATTTTTCAGTTATCTACATTAATATGTAGCCATGAGCAACAGCAGACTTCCCTGGTGGCTCAGTGGTAAAGAACACACATGCAAATACAGGAGACTCAGGTTCCATCCCTGGGTCGGGAAGATCCCCTGGAGGAGGGCATAGCAACCCACTCCAGTATTCTTGCCTGGGAAATCCCATGGAGAGAAGGAACCTGGTGGGCTACAGTCCATGGGGTTGTACAAGAGTCATACACAGCTTAGCAACTAAATAACAAGGGAGCAGTGGCACCATCTATGAATGTGAAATGCAGCAATATGAATCATTTTTTCAACATAACTGTAATGATTTCTTGTTTACACTCCATTTCAATAATACTTTGTGTGAAATAATGAAGCAGCTAGACATCACTCCCATTTGGAGACTGGGAACACATTAGCAGTTAGATTCCACTCTGTCTTGTGGAAACCCATCCTTAGGGTGGTTTGGTTCTTGTCCTTGCTTGTTTTCTGACTCCACAGCCTCTTAATCTTGCTCACTGTCATTTAAAGAACATTTTAGTTGATCACCTAAAGGACAGAAATTCATCTTTCAGGTCTTCATACCCATCCCTGTTTCTCAGGTTTTTGTCATTATGGTGTAGCTACTGGAAGGGCACTGTTTTGGAAGGCATTTTGTCTGCAATAATAAATGAGTCCCTGTTATCACTGAAGAAAGCACATATTAGGAGCCTGCATCTGGTTCCATTCTGGACTGTGTGAGAGCTGCTTCCTCTGAGAGATTTCATGCAACACCTCCAAGCCCTGGTCTTTTCCTTCTACATTGGTAAAGCAGCCTTTGTGTCAGTTCAGTCTGATTGACTTATTTTTCACACTGTGGTTAGTTTCCTTTGCTGTGCTGTGCCAAGTCGCTTCAGGTGTGTCCGACTCTCTGACCCAGTGGACTGTAGTCCAACAGGCTCTTCTGTCCACGGGATTCTCCAGGCAGGAATACTGGAGTGGGTTGTTGTGCCCTCCTCCAGGGCATCTTCCCCACCCAGGGATGGAACCAGTCTCTTGTGTCTCTCACATTGGCAGGCAGGTTCTTTACCACTAGCGCCACCTAGAAAGTCCCTAGTTTCCTTCACATTACCCAAAGCAATATTTGAACTGTGCTTTTACATCTCTGATTCACTCCTAATAATTGTCAAGCACATTTTCACTGATGTAGAAGAGCAGATAAGCCGCACAAATGTGAGAAATTAACATAAAATACAGTCCTATCACTGTGAAGTTTATTCTGCACATTCTTTCTTTTCCTAATTGATATTTTATAGTTTGTGATCATTCAGTGTTAAATATTTCAGTTTACATCATAATTTCTTTTTATTCATTATTTATTGAGAAATGTGTTTATACTGTTATTTTGTCATATGTCTTCTTTTTGTTTTATAACTGAGATGCTTTGTGATCACTGATTGATTGAAACTCATCTCTTGAAATGCATCAAAACTGGCTTCATGTAGTGTTAATGGTCAGTTTTCATAAGCAATTCATTCACGCTTGAGAAAAATGTTTTTTTTTTCCAATTTTTGGATGTAGTAACATTACTCATAGAAACATCTTTAACAAAATCTGAGCAAATTAAATTCAATAATTCATTGAAAAGATCACAAGGTGCTCCAGTTTCATTCTTTTACAAGTGGTTGACCAGTTTTCCCAGCACCACTTGTTAAAGAGATTGTCTTTAATCCATTGTATATTCTTGCCTCCTTTGTCAAAGATAAGGTGTCCATATGTGCGTGGATTTATCTCTGGGCTTTCTATTTTGTTCCATTGATCTATATTTCTGTCTTTGTGCCAGTACCATACTGTCTTGATGACTGTGGCTTTGTAGTAGAGCCTGAGGTCAGGTAGGTTGATTCCTCCAGTTCCATTCTTCTTTCTCAAGATAGCTTTGGCTATTCGAGGTTTTTTGTATTTCCATACAAACTGTGAAATTATTTGTTCTAGCTCTGTGAAGAATACCGTTGGTAGCTTGATAGGGATTGCATTGAATCCATAAATTGCTTTGGGTAGTATACTCATTTTCACTATATTGATTCTTCCAATCCATGAACATGGTATATTTCTCCATCTATTAGTGTCCTCTTTGATTTCTTTCACCAGTGTTTTATAGTTTTCTATATATAGGTCTTTAGTTTCTTTAGGTAGATATATTCCTAAGTATTTTATTCTTTCCGTTGCAATGGTGAATGGAATTGTTTCTTTAATTCCTCTTTCTGTTTTCTCATTATTAGTGTATAGGAATGCAAGGGATTTCTGTGTATTGATTTTATATCCTGCAACTTTACTATAATCATTGATTAGTTCTAGTAATTTTCTGGTGGAGTCTTTAGGGTTTTCTATGTAGAGGATCATGTCATCTGCAAATAGTGAGAGTTTTACTTCTTCTTTTCCAATTTAGATTCCTTTTATTTCTTTTTCTGCTCTGATTGCTGTGGCTAAAACTTCCAAAACTATGTTGAATAGAAGTGGTGAAAGTGGGCACCTTTGTCTTGTTCCTGACTTTTGGGGAAATGCTTTCAATTTTTCACCATTGAGGATAATGTTTGCTGTGGGTTTGTCATATATAGCTTTTATTATGTTGAGGTATGTTCCTTCTATTCCTGCTTTCTGGAGAGTTCTTATCATAAATGGATGTTGAATTTTGTCAAAGGCTTTCTCTGCATCTAGTAAGATAATCACATGGTTTTTATTTTTCAATTTGTTAATGTGGTGTATTACACTGATTGATTTGCAGATATTGAAGAATCCTTGCATCCCTGGGATAAAGCCCACTTGGTCATGGTGTATGATCTTTTTAATGTGTTGTTGGATTCTGATTGCTAAAATTTTGTTAAGGGTTTTTGCATCTATGTTCATCAGTGATATTGGCCTGTAGTTTTCTTTTTTTGAATGGATAAGAAAGCTATGGTACATATACACAATGGAGTATTACTCAGCCATTAAAAAGAATATATTTGAATCAGTTCTAATGAGGCGGATGAAACTGGAGCCTATTATACAGAATGAAGTAAGCCAGAAAGAAAAACACCAATACAGTATACTAATGCATATATATGGAATTTAGAAAGATGGTAACAATAACCCTGTATACAAGACAGCAAAAGAGACACTGATGTATAGAACAGTCTTTTGGACTCTGTGGGAGAGGGAGAGGGTGGGATAATTTGGGAGAATGGCATTGAAATACGTATAATATCATATATGGAATGAGTCGCCAGTCCAGGTTCGATGCACGATACTGGATGCTTGGGGCTGGTGCACTGGGACGACCCAGAGGGATGGTATGGGGAGGGAGGAGGGAGGAGTGTTCAGGATGGGGAACACATGTATACCTGTGGTGGATTCATTTCGATGTTTGGCAAAACCAATACAATATTGTAAAGTTTAAAAATAAAATAAAATGAAACAAAAATAAAACCTCTCAATAAAAAAAAAAAAAAAATAAAAAGATCACAAGGTATGATCAAGTGGGATTTAATTCAAGGATGCAAGATAGTTCACCATCTGCCAAAATGTGATACACCATATGAACAAAACTCATATGATCACCTCAACAGATGCAGAAAAAACATTTGACAAAATTCTACTTACGATTAAGGAAAAAAAAAAAAAAACTCCCAACAAAGCGTGTATAGAGGGAAATTAACTCAACATAATAAATGCCATATATAATGAGCCCAGGGCATCCCAGGTGGCACTAGTGGTAAAGAGCCTGCCTGCTAATGCTGGAGACCTAAAAGACACTGGTTTGATCCCTGGGTTGTGAAAATCCCCTGGAAGGGGAACAGCCACCCATTCCAGTATTCTTGCCTGGAAAATGAGCCCAGAGTTAACATCATATTCAAGATCAGGAAAAAGACAAGTATGTTCCCTGTTGCCGCTTTTATCCAACATAGTACTGGAAACACTAGCCAGAGCAATTAGGCAAGAACAAGAAGAGAAAGGCATCCAAATCAGAAAGAGAAAATACAACTGTCACTACTTAAAGAAGACATTATTAACACATATAGAAAACCCCCAAAACCCCATCAAAACCTGGTAGATCTAATAGATTCATTCATTAAATTTGTAGGATACAAAATGAATGTATAAAAATCAGTTATGTTTCTATACACTGATTAAGAAGCTATCAGAAAGATAAATTAAGAAAACAATCCCATTTATAATTTTGCATCAAAAAGAATAAAGTACCTATGAACAAATTTAATCAAGCAGATGAGAGACCTGTACACTGAAAACAGTAAAACATTGATGAAAGAAACTGAACAAGACACAAACAAAGATCGTCTACACTCATTGATTGGAAGAATTACTATTGTTCAAAAATCCAAGCTACTCAAACTAATCTACACATTCAGTGTAATCCCAAACAAAATTTCACTGGCATTTTTCACAGAAGTAGAATTCTAAACTTTGTACAGAACCCAAAGAGACTGTAAATAGCCAAAACAATCTTGGGAAAGATTTAATAAAGCTGGGGGTATCATTTTCCCCGATTTCAAACTGCTACAAAGGGACAGTATTCAAAGCATGATGGTATCGGCATAAAAACAGACACAAAGACCGATGGGACAGAATACAGGACCTAGAAATAAACCCATCCATATGTGGTCAATTCATTTATGACCAAGTGGTCAAGAACGTACAAAAAGAAAACAACAATCTCTTCAACAAATGGTGCTGGAAAAATTGGACAGTCACCTGTGAAAGAATGAAATTGGACCAGTATCTTAAAACATTCACAAACATTAATTCAAAGTGGACTAAAAACTTAAAACCACAAAACTCATAGAAGAAAACATAGGTGGTAAACTGCTTGACATTGGCCTTGACAATGGTTTTGTTTAAGCAAAGGTAATATAAATGAATATTTTAAAATAGCACTGCATCAAACTAGAAAGCTTTTGCGCATCAAAGGGATTAACAAAATGAAAAGTCAACCTACTGAAAGGGATAAAATATTTGCAAATCATATGTCTGATAAGAAGTTAATATCCAAAATAAATTCTTTAAAATTCACACAACTCAACTGTAAAATAATCCAACTGCAAGATGGGAAGATATCTGAACAGACATTTTCCCAAATAAGACATACAGATGGTCAACAGATAAATGAAAAGATGCTCAACATTACTAATCTTCAGGGAAATGCAAACAAAACTATGTGAAATATCACCTCACACGTTAGAATGTCTAGTATCAAAAAGACAAGAAATAGCAAATGTTGGCAAGGTTGAAGAAAAGGGAACTTTTATGCACTGTTGGTGAGAATGTAAATTGGTGCAACCATTACAATATGGAGTGTCTTTAAAAAATTAAGAATGGAATTACCATATGATCCAACAGTAGCACTCTGGGCATTTTACCCAGGAGAAACAGACAGGAAATTGAAAACATATATGCCCCCCAATGTTTATTGCAGTACTATATAAATAGCCAAGATGTGGAAACAACATAGGTGTCTATCAACAGATGAATAGATAAATAAGAAGTGGTACACACACACACACAATGGAATACAATTCATCCATTAAAAAAGAAGAGCACCTTACCATTTGTGACAACATAGACGGACCTTGAGGGCACCATGCTAAGTGAAATAAGTCAGTGAAAGATAAATACTGTATGTGTGTGTGTTCAGTCATACATGCCTCTTTGCAGCCCCGTGGACTATAGCCTGCCAGGCTCCTGTGTCCATGGAACTTTCCAGGCAAGGATACTGGAGTGGGTTGCCATTAACTACTCAGGGGATCTTCTTGACCTAGGGATCGAACCTGTGTCTCTTGCATTTCCCGCACCATACGGAAGATTCTTTACCACTAGTGCCACCTGGGAATTCCCAAATACTGTATGGTCTCACTTAAATGTGGAATCTGAAAAAGAAAGAAAGAAAATGAAGCTTATAGATACCGAGAACAGATGGTTGCTGCCAGAGGTGAGGGTTAGGAGGTCAGTGAAATGACAGTTATAAAATTGATAAGTCATAGGAGGTAATGTACAGTATGTATTACATATTCGAAGTTACTTAGAGAGCTTCCCTGGTGGCTCAGATGGTAAAGAATCCGCCTGCAATGCAGGGGACCTGAGTTCAATCCCTGGGTTGGGAAGATCCCCTGGAGGAGGGCACAGCAACACACTCCAGTGTTCTCGCCTGGAGAATCCCCGTGGACAGAGGAGCCTGGCAGGCTATAGTCCATGGGGTCACAAAGAGTCAGACATGACTGAGCAACTAAGCACAGTACAGAGAGTAATCTGAAAAGTTCTCATCACAAGAAAATCTATAGCCATGCATGGTAACAGATGTTAATTAGACTTATCATGGTGATTATTTCTCAGTATACACAAATATTGAATCATTAGGTTTTACCCCTGAAACTAATACAGAGTTATATGTTAAATATATCTTAACTTTAAAAGAAAAATTTAAGGTAATTCCCTCAATAAATCCAGTGGTTAAGACTTGGCATTTTTACTTTTGTGGACCCAGGGTTCAATCTCTTATCTGGGAACTATGATCCCACAAGCCGCGTGTAGCAGCCCCCAATTATCTTTTTAATAATAAAAAATTTAAATAAAATAAAGATGTTTACAAGAAAAAAGACTTAATGGTTTCCTGGTGTTCTCCAAGGACTTCCCAGTTGGCTCAGTGGTAAAGAATCTGCCTGTCAAGCAGGAGACATGGTTTCGATCCCTGGGTCAGGAAGATCCCCTAGAGAAGGAAATGGCAACCCACTCCAGTATTCTGGCCTGGAGATTCCCATGGACAGAGGAGCCTGGTGGGCTGCAGTCCATGGGGTCGCAACAACAACAACAATGCTCTCAAAATTTAGATCAAAGTCTACTTTGCTGAGGAAAAGTACCTTTATCTTCTTTTCCTCATCCCTTGAACAACTGTGCCATAGATAATAAAGCTACCTGAACTAAATATTTTTCATGAATTAATTTGTCATATTCATATTTTATTTTAATAAAGGTGATTTGTGGTGCTGAGCATAATTGAGTCAACTGGGGAAATGGTAAGAAGATGCATATTCTTGTTCAATTTAAAAGAAAAAGCAAAATCCATGGAAACTTTCTAAGCTCTAAGAATTGTCAGTTACAATTTTAAGTGAAATGACACTTTTTCAAGAGAAATTTAATTGTGCATTTGCTTTGGGTCAACCATTATATTAGACAAAAAGCAGTCACAAGATGGACATAGTGTGTAGTTCTTCATTCTCACAGATGCAGGGATTTCAAGCATGTTGAGCGCTGTATCTCCCTCTGGCTATTATACTATTTCTCTGCTTCCTTTGAAAGCAACACTTCTCAAAGCAGTTGTTCATATGGTCGCTAAAATATCTGTTCCCACCCCCTGTTGTACCTACTCCAAAGATTTTACCTGTTACTTCAATAATGTTGGGACACCAATGATCGCCCCTCTGCTAGACGCTCTGGTCACTCCCAAATGATCGTACCTCATTTATTAGCATTTCCCACCGATCCTTCCCATTTTCTTAAAACACTCATTTACTCGACTCTGATCACTACTCTTTTTAGGTTTCCTGCCTGGCTGGTGTTTTTTTTTTTTTTTTTCCCCCAGCAAGTAATTTTTTCTTTTCTTTTTTTTCTCGACCTTTAACTGTTGAAATTACCCAGAGTTGAGTCATCAAACTTCACGTCTTTTCACCCTCCAGATGGTTTTAAATACCATCTGCATGCGTGCGTGCTAAGTCACTTCAGTCATGTCTGACTCTTTGTGACCCTATGGATTGTAGCCTTCAAGACTTCTCTATTCATGGAATTTTCCAGGCAAGAATACTGGAATGGGTTACCGTGCCAGCTCAAATTCTTCACTTGGGTGTCCACTAGACATTTCAACGGCCAGAGCCTGCATTCCTGCTAGACATAGCCCCTCCTCCTCTGCTCTTCTATAGTCTTCCCAATCCCAGGAAAGCAAAACTCCGTCTTTCCAGATACACAGGCCAGACCCCAGATTACTGTGGACTGCTTGTTTCTCTCACACCCTGTATTCACTCTTTCACCAAATCCTGCCGACTTAAGACTTCCGGATGTGTTCAGAATTTGACTGCTGATCACTACTTTTCTTGTTCCTACCTGATCCCAACCACCATCTTCTCAGATCTGGACTCTTTTAGCCCCTTTCTAACCAATCTCCCTGTCTACCCTTTACCTACTTCGGTCAGCATAGCAGAGGGAATCCTTCCTGTGGCTTTAGCATCTTAGAGTGAAGCCAAAGTCCTTAAATAGCAAGCCTCACCTCAACAGTCCATGCGCTCTTATAACCATGCTGCTTATAACGGTAGGAAGTAACACATACTTACCATACCTTCTTCTTGTCTGCGCTCCACTGCCATCCCACTAGAATAAAATTGAAATCAAGAATTGAAATCATGCCTGTCTCACTTCCAGCTCCCAGCCCTGAACCACACACCAGGCACAGCCTGTGCATTCTGGCGCCACCTCGTGGCCATTCCTGAGAGTGTACCTGCAGGATCTGGCCAGAACCCACAGCCAGCCCCTTCCCCCTCCACCCAGTCCATCCCAGGGGTAAAGGCAAAAACTAAAATGACATCGTTTGTCCAAAAAAAATCTCCCTTTGACTTTAACGCTCTCTGTCCTTTCCCTTGTTCATGTTGCTTCAGTCACACTGGGCTCACTGATGTTCCTAGAACCCGTTAAGAACATTATTGGCCTCTAATCAATACTCTGCAGTGGCCTATATGGGGAAAAGAATCTAAAAAAGAGTGGATCCATGTGTATGTGGACTTCCTAGGTGGCTCAGAAGTAAAGAATCTGCCTGCAATGAAGGAGATGTGGCTTCAGAAATACGGGTTCTATCCCTGGGTCAGGAAGATCCCTGGATGACGAAATGGCTACCAACTCCAGGATTCTTATTGGGAAAATCCCAGGGATAGAGGAGCCTGGTGGGATACTGGCAAAGAGCCTGGCATGACTGAGCGACTGAGCGTGGCATGACACATGTTATGTATAACCCATTCTCTTTGCCGGACACCTGAAACTAACAACATTGTAAATCAATAATTTTTTTTAAAAGAACATTATTGCCTTAAGGCATTTATACTTGTTGCTTCCTCTGACTGGCCCACTTTCCCATTAGCCTCATGGCCAACCCCTCATTTACTCATAGATTCTCCTCAAAAAAAAATCGAATGAGTAAGGACTGCCCTGGTCCTCGACTTAAAGAGCCCTTCTATTATTACCCTGGCTCTCATCTCTCTAATCCTATTTCCTGTTTTCTCATGCTACTTATGGTTATAGGAAGTAACACGTACTTACCAATTTACTTTCTTCTTGTCTGCACTCCACTTCCATCCCACTAGAATAAACTTCCAAGAATTGAAATTATGTCCGTCGTGTTCACTGCTTTATCCCCAGGGCCTAGAACAGGGTTTGGAAAATACTAGGCACTCGATAAATATTTGAGAGACTGACTGAGGTTATAAAAGAGCATTATAAGATGCCAAGGAGGAAGAGGGCATGGGAGGACCTGGGAGATTGGGATGGACATATATACACTATTGATGCCATATATAAGACAGACAACTCGTGAGAACCTACTGTATGGCACAGGGAACTCTATTCAGTGCTCTGTGGTGACCTACATTGGAAAGAAATCCAAGAATAGGGGATATCTATATATGTATAGCTGATTCACCTTGCTGTATGGTAGAAACTAACACAGCATTGTAAAGCAACCATACTCTAATAAAAATAACTTAAAAAATAATAAGCAAATGTAATAATAATAAGTAAATAATAATGTAAATAATAACAAGCAATACTTTGGCCACCTGATGCAAAGAACTGACTTATTGGAAAAGACCCTGATGCTGGGAAAGATTGAAGGCAGGAGGAGAAGGGGACGACAGAAGATGAGATGGTTGGATGGCATCACCGACTCAATGGACATGAGTTTGAGTAAACTCTGGGAGCTGGTGATGGACAGGGAGGCCTGGCATGCTGCAATTCATGGGGTCGCAAAGAGTCAGACACGACTGAGTGACTGAACTGAACTGAACTAAAGCAGATGTAGATTATTTTTGTAAAAAGAAAAAATGCTATGAAAGAATGAAACAGAGGCTGAGGGAACAAGATTTCTTGAGCAATCTGAAATCCAAATGTCGAGAACACAATTAGGAGTTTTCCAGGAAAAGGGAAGAAGAGGGAGGGAAGAATTTAACCATAAAGAAAACATTGCCAAGACTCTAAATTTATTTGTTTGCTCATCAAATATTTATTAAACAACTGCAATGTACCAGGATGTGATCTGGGCATTTGGGACATAAGGAGTAAAGGAGAAAAGCCATATACAAATTAATATTTGGCAATTGGTCGTTTAATAAAAGTTCTATAAGAACAACTTGGGATAGAGAATACAGAATGATGGGAGTGGGAAGGGAAGACCAGATGTGGTGGGTTACACTTCTGAGGAGGTGCAATTTAGGTAGAGACTGAAGTTTGTCCTTGACGAAGCTCAAGATTAGTTATTATCTGGAAAAAAGGGGAAAAAATGCTCATATTTATGATATTTTTACTTGTTGCTACTTTATTGCTTGATCAGTCACTGAAAGACTTGCATTAAAAACCTCTTTCCCTTGGTGGATTTATAAGATCCCCATAGAAGATCTGCCAGTTTTTGATTCCTGTATTTTGAGGCTGGGTTAGGTACATCTATGTTTATGAATGGCTTATATTCTTGCCAGACTGAATCTTTTCTCCTTAAAAATAATTTTAAAATAAAGCATATTTTGCTTGATGTTAATCTAAATACATCCATTTTTGGTACTATTTCCCAGGTACATTTGTTCTACACTTGTACATTCTGCCTTTCTCTGTTCTTACATTTTACACGCTTTATATTTATCTTCATGAAATAGCATACAGCTGGATTTCAAAGTATCCAATCTGAGATTTTTAATAGATGGAGATATTTAATCCATTTGCAATTATTATATATTTGAAATTGTCTTTTTCACTTTTTTTTCCTATTTATGCTCCATTTATTATGTTTAGTTAGTTAATTTTGGATTATTTAATTCTTTTTCCACAGCCCTATTTACTGCCATAATGGAAATGCTACATGTTACTTCTTTTCTTTCAGTAATTTCTTAACTTTTGATACATAGATATTTCACAAAAAGTCCAAAGTTAATAATGAAAATCTCAGCTTTCTTCTTGGCAACACAAAAGTTTCAATTTCAAATTTACCTTCTTATTCAAACAATTTTGTTCTTTAGCTTTTTATCTCTGAAAATGTAGAACATTTTGTACAAATATTTTTATACAAAAATATTTATTTAAATATAACCACATTTATCAATTTTTTGTTCATCACTGTTAGTACTCAATAATATATTTAGTTCTCTAAAATAAATTTCCAAGTAAATTTTGTTAGCCTCTCTTTGATTGTATTTTAAATTTCTCCTTTGTTTAAATATTTTAATCACAGTGATTTCATGTTTTAAAACTGATAAATTTTAATTATTTAAACACTGTTTTTCCAGTCCTTCTGTTTGTTATTTCTCACTCTTGCTTATGGTGAATTATTTTCACATCTGTTTCATGATTTGAAATACAAAACTCAGATTTTCATGGCTTTAATGTGTGAGAACCAGGAAAGGCCAGAGTTGAGTGTAAATTTCTCCCAAAGAGGTAGATTTCACCAGGCTTATCAGGGATTTAGCAAAGTAGGAGCACTCTGAATAATTTCTCATGGTGAGATTTCGTGTGTCACACAGGGAGACAAGGTTTTGTCTTGGTTACATGAGTGCAAGCCTGTGGTTATTCTTTCCCTCCTTGGACCAAGTCCAGCAAGGACAAGTTCTGTTACTATGTCCCTTTGTTATTTGCTGGATATTTTTCTCAGTTTCACTAAGTCATAGACTTTGACTATAAACAACATAAAGTAAGGGTTGCCTTCCCCTCATTTGCTTGGGTCCAGTATTTTTTTATGTTTTCTTCAAAGACTTTAAAACCCAAAGATCTAAGTCCCTGCTATCACCAAATATCCTCAACGTAACCCAGCATTAGCTGTGATTTTGAAACTATTTTGTAGCTGTCCAGTCTTATTCAAGCCCCAGATGACTCAGGGGTAAAGAATCTGCCTGCGACGCAGGAGACGTGAGTTCGATCTCTGGGTTGGGAAGATGCCCTGGAGAAGGAAACGGCAATCTGCTCCAGTACTCTTGCCTGAGAAATCTCACGCACAGAGAAGCCTGGCAGGCTACAGTCCATGGGATCGTAAAAAGAGTCAGACACGACTTAGAGACTAAGCCAACAACAAAACAACAACAGTCTTATTCACTCTCTGAGGCTTTCTTTTTTTCTTTCAGAAACAGATTTGTATTTTAAATGTTGCATGCTGTTTCTTTTTTTCTTTTTAGCATGTTGGGTGTTTTGTAACAGGAATATTTTTAGGTTGAATTGCTGAAAGCACAGATCCGCAACCCTATGTAAATATAACACAAAGATGGAGATTAAAGATAGAGTGACGTCATAGAAATCTGTTCCTTCTCAGTGTAAAACGGAGGAAAGATTAGGCTCCTGTCCTTGACTCGTGTACCCTGCTCTTGCCTTTCATTTCTTGGCATGAGGATAAGAAGCAGAATAATTGTATCATTCAATTATCTTGTAACATAATTTATATATTACATGTATGTCAAGCAACAGAATCAGGTCACACATATTATGAGTGTCAACATATTTGATATTAAAAATAAGTAAAACAAGCTAAGGAAAATTAACAATAGTTTTACTTCTGTTTTGAATTCAAAAAGTCTAGCCTCCAAAAGAAAATCAGCAGAATGACTCCACAGGGATTCTCTCCTCAGTGCAAAATTCATAAGCATTAGAACAACTTTGCTCTCTGTTATTTTCAATTAAGATATTTCAATACTTTGCTAAGATAAAAGATGACAAGTGTGTTTCTCTTGTTTACAGGGACGAAGAAAACAACTCCATTATCAATTTTCTCCTCAAGAGGAAGTGTTTCCATCAAGCAAGCTATGTTACCTTCAATCACAGTGACAGGACGAACACTCTTGATGGCTAGCAATTGACAGAACCAGCCTCAGAGATATGACAGGGATTTGCTACTCTAAATGACTTTCAGTGCACACTTCAGTGCAAGATCATTTCTCTTCCTTAGCGGGTGTGGATTCTGATTTCATTTCCTGTTAAAACTAAGCAGAAATCATCCAAAATGCCTTGACACTCTTCTGGTTGCATTCATGACAACAACAACAAAAATTAGAAGAGCCTTTTTGTTTGTTTGTTTACATAGTTATGCATTATATATGCACATATATATGATATAAATTATGGGCTTCCCTGGTGGCACAGATAGAGAATCCACCTTCAGTGCAGGAGATCCCAGTTCAATCCCCAGGCCAGGAAGATCCCCTGGAGAAGGGAATGGCAACCTGCTAGTGTTCTTGCCTGGAGAATTCCAAGGACAGAGGAGCCTGGTGGACTGCGGTTCATGGGATTGCAAGGAGTCAGACATAACTGAGTGACTAACACTTTCACATACTTCATACACACACACACACATATACACACATACATACATAGTCAAATAGAGTGCTCTGAGTTTTTCATTCCTTTTTTACATAGCAGCATATATATATACATATATATAATCAAATAGAGTGTTTTCTGAGTTTTTATTTCTTTGTTTGCATAGTAAAATGTATATACATATATAACCAAATACAGTGTTTTCTGTTTTTGCCAGTGTAAGGTAAAGAGAAGTGAAATCTGAACCATCTCAATGTCTGTTGTAGAGATCAACATGAAATAACATGGAGAAGTAGAAATGTTGAGTTGAATAACTGAATTGAATATGTTCTAACCTCATGTTCCTCAATTATAAAATGATTTTTAAAACTCAAAATACCTCACCGGTAGAACTGTGGTGAGAGTTAATTAGACAAAGCTCCTGGAGTGTAGGTTCCTATCGATTATCTTTATCTTTAAAAGGTGCGTATGGAGGGGAAAATATAAACACACATAGACACTCGCACATGTACGTGTGTGTATTTATGTGTGTATACTTATATTTATGTGTAATGTTTGTGAATGTGTGTGTGTCCTCTCAGGAAACATTTCACAAAGAAGTGTTCAGTGAGTCATGATAGAGTTCATGAACAAAAAATTGGAACTATGAACAAATTATTCTTTGAGAAAGGGATGCTGAGCCTGTTGAAACGGACAAGATGGTCACCGTGGTTGGAGAGAAATGACTTCAATTCTGATGAAAAATAGAAAACATATTG
Source organism: Bos mutus (assembly GCF_027580195.1). Lineage (NCBI taxonomy): Eukaryota > Metazoa > Chordata > Mammalia > Artiodactyla > Bovidae > Bos > Bos mutus. The sequence continues at coordinate 18,100,245 of NC_091625.1, forward strand.
GTGACAGCCAGTGTGGGGAAGAAGCTGGACTTGAAAAAGAGGATTTGGGGTAAGGCAGGAAAGAAGAAACACAGGCAGTATTTAGTGTGTGTGTGTGTGTGTGTGAGTGCTCAGTCACTCAGTCACGTCCAACTCTTTGTGATCTCATGGACGTAGCGCACTAGGCTCCTCTGACCGTGGAATTTTCCAAGCAAGAATACAAGCTGCCGAATAATGAAGCCTACGCAAACCATCCTGAGACGGCATTTTTGTGACTGAGGAGTACTTGAAGGTATTTCAACTTCTGTGACCATGGATGTCTACCCAATCCAGGTATATAACAACCAATGTCTGAAGAGAGTTTGAACTGGAGCCTTTATAAAACAACAAAAGCATGTGTTAACAAGTCTATTCAATAAGAACTATACACTGTTCATTACTGATATGATGATCTAAGCATAATTCTATAGTGAACTGCAAAACCTATCAGTGAGGCTTTGATCTAAGCATCCCATCTCTCCTCTCCAAGAACATATGAAGATTCCTTCTCGTGTCTCAAGCTCAGATGCGCACAGGGGTCATACAGGTAGCATAAGCATATAAACGGGACAAGTATAAGACAGTTGAAAATGATATAATAAACTTTTGTGTGATGTATTAGCATCACACAAAAGCATTCATTTTCAAGTTTTATGAAACCTGTGGTGGTCAAACTGCACATCTCTGAGTAGAGCACCATCAATTGTTAGCCTGGTTTATCCAAACAGAGCTAGATTATCCTGTTCAACTGACCTTCCTACATCCCACCCTTTTCTTCCTATAGGCTATCTTCCTGTGAAAGGGTCACCCCTTTTATCTAAGGCATTTGTAACTAATCTGAAAGTAGTTTGCTTTTGTTTGCAGCTGCCAGAAGTTTATTATTTGGTAGACTTTTTCTCCAATATCTGCAGTTTTTTATTGTGTGCTCAGTCACTCAGTCGTGTTTGACTCTTTGCAGCCCCATGGACTGTAGCTCACCAGGCTCTTCTGTCCATGGAATCCTCCAGGCAAGAATACTGGAGCGGGTTGCCATTTCCTACTCCAGGAGATTTTCCTGACCCAGGCAGTTTTTTTGGTTAACTGTGAACAATTTCTATTTCTTTATGTATTTTTTTTCTGCTAACACTGTTATATATCTCTATGGCTCCTTATGACTTCTTCCGAACCAGCAGCACCAGAGCCATTCTATTTAAAAGAGAAACAAGGACTTTCCAGGTGGTCTAGTGGTTAAGAATCTGCCTGCCCATTCAGGGGACATGGATTTGATCCCTGCTCCAGGAGGCTTCCACATGCCACAGGACAATAATGCCTGTGAGCTGCAGCTACTAAAGCTCTAGAGCCAGTGCTCTGCAACGAGAGAAGACACTGCAATGAGAAGCCCAAATGCCACAGCTAGAAAGTAGCCCCGCTCACCATCTCTAGAGAGAAGCGCACAAGCAAAGACGAAATACAGCCATAAATAAATAAATAACTTTCCTAATTTGACCACAACTCCATCCCAAACCAGCACCTTCGCCCACACCCCTCGCACAAAACTCTCATCATGCAATGCTTTTCTTTGTTTTAGTGCTATCATCCATTCTTGTTGCCCATCATGGTTAGATAGCTTCTAAAAGAAGGAACTAGATCTGCCATATTTTTATAAAAGTGTGGTCCTCTTAAGCAAGCAGAGCAGTCTCCAACCAAATCAAGCAACAGAGCGTCCAAGTTCCCCTTGCTAATATCTAGACTCCTACATGAAAGCTAAATATTTTCCCAGACAGATGAGAAAGAGATAACTTTATTTGACCACGGAAGACCTAGACATGAAAGCAAGGCAGGGTTTGTAAAGAGACTGGAAAATATTGCTGTGGGGTATTATAGGGTTTTAAAATGAATTTTTTGGCTCAGAGTAGCCGGTGTTTATGTATTTTGTTTTTATTTTACTAAAACTTCTTATCTTTCAGGATTTTCAGGTCACAGGAATACCAGGGGATGAGATTTCCGTCAGCCTCTGAATGGGGCAAAGAACAACACGTAAGACCTCCACAAAGGAATCAGGGCTGTCTATCTGCGCCGTGAACATTTCTAACACCAGTCAGTCCACAGGAGATGTCTAGGGAGTTATTTCACTCACCTAAAATAGTTCCTTTTTCTAATACAATAAGCAAAACAACTCAAGTAATTCTCTCATAAAGTGAAAGTGAAAGTGAAGTCGCTCAGACGTGTCCGACTCTTTGAGACCCGGTGGACTGTAGCCTACCAGGCTCCTCTGTCCATGGGATTCTCTGGGCAAGGGAGTGGGTTGCCATTTCCTTCTCCAGGGGGTCTTCCCAACCCAGGGATCGAACCCAGGTCTCCTGCACTGGGGGCAGACACTTTAACCTCTCAGCCACCAGGGAAGCCTAATTCTCTCATAAACTGACACTAATTTACATGCTGCCCACTCCAGTATTATTGCCTGGAGAATTCCATGGACAGAGTAGCCTGGTGGGCTCAGAACCCATGTGGTCACAAAGAGTCAGACACAGCTGAGTGACTAACACATTGGGCTTCCCTAGTGGCTCAGACGGTAAAAGAATCTGCCTGGAATAGACAAAAGAGCCTGGCAGACTATAGTCCATAGGGTCACAAAAGAGTCAGATACGACTAAGCAAGTAACAGGATTAGTGTATAGATAGAAGAAATAGTAACCCTGGAGACCAAAAGAACTTAAACATGTCTTGTCTAAATGCCATTTAGAGTTTCCCTTGGTGAACTAACATACAGAGAGCAAGTAAGAATCAAGATTAATATTTCAAGTACAATCTGAATAATTCTTTTCATCTTTTTCTAGTGTGTCCATAGTTTTAGCTATTTAAAGATAAACAACGTTGAAACTGCCTCAGATTGACAATTTTTTTTTCAAAAGTTTTATGTTTTCCCCCAAACAGGTTCAATTTAAATGTTCTTTTTTTTTCATTTTGGCATAATCACAATAGGCTTATACACACAGAGATTAAATAGAAAATGGAAAATCTACATTTAGATGGAACTAGCTCCCAAAGTCACAGACACTTACAGCATAGCTTTGCCTAGTTTTCATTGGAACTAAAGCTATTTCAACTTCACAGCTTCCAACACCAGTGCAGATTGCTCCAGGGGTTCTTATCGTGAGGCCTGCCATCCTAAAACCACTTACTGTTAGTTATTCAGAATTTCTTTTTGAGAGATGCCTGTTTTTTTTAGATAGTATTTGCTTTAGACAGACACTAAATAGCAATATAGTTGTTCATTCTTTCATTTATACTTTCTCTTATTATTTTCTATTGGAGAAACATTGTTTCTCAACAACATCCTTGCTTTACAATGTTGGGTTAGTTTCCATTGTACAGCAAAGTGAATTATACCTGCTACATGTTTACATATATCCCCCCTTTTTTGGATTCATTCACATTTTTTACAAACTTTTTGTGTGACCTCGTTAAGTGCTAGTCACAATGCTGGGAATACAAATATGAAAAATAATAAAAAACAGCCTCGTATAATTAAGAACATTTCCTTCCTCATTTCTATTTCATGTCATGTATTGAAAAAGAAGCAGTTTTTTCCTTTCCCTTCTTCCCTTTCTTTCCTTATTCCTTTCTGTAGTCTTTCTCTCTTTTTCTTATTCAGTTTTTTTCCACTCAACAAACTTTAGTCATCAGGCTGTACACCTTAAAGTTATAGGGTGCTATATGTCGATTACATCTCCATAAAATTGGAAGAAAGCAAAAGCAAAAAAAGCAACAACTATGAGGAGCCCACAGTGTATCAGACGTTGTCCTAGGCACTAGGTCACCTTCAGGGTCAAAACAATCCCAGTTTTCATGGAACTTTCGGCTGGGTGGAGACTATAAGTATATAAGCGTTGGCTCACAGAAGCATATACTAGACTATCCCTATAAAAGCAGTAAGCAGAGAACTCTGCCAGAGGAGAATGAGGGCTCTAATTTGAGTATGGTGAAGGTCTGTCCGATGAGATATTTAGGCTAAGATTTGAAGAGACAGAACCAGTCTTAGAGAGGAATTAGGAATGAGTAGTCAAGCTTTCCAGGCAGAAGAAAAGGCAGCAAACAAAGCACTGAGGGAGGAAAAAATCTGGCATGTTTAAGAATCTGAAAGCAGAGCAAGACTGAGCATAGGGGCCCCACTTGCATTGTCAGAGGCAAACGTCAGGTGGTAGGGAGATGTGTAGGCTCCAACTAGAAACTTAGATTTTATTCTAATAAATATAAAGCTATTTAAGGAGTTCAAGCATGAAACCAAACATTTTCATTAATAATAACATCAATAATAATAACATCAGCTCACATTTTTATAGCAGTTGCTACATATTGGCAAGATTTGGAAAGGCAATTTACTGCTGATCTGTTTCTTTGAATAGTGTATGATCAGAATACTAAACTAAAAAGTAATGGTATGAGAAAGGAGAAAAAATACTTTCCACTTTTTTTTTTTTTTTTAAACATTTACCAACACTTTGCTTTAACCCTTTTCATTTAGACAAAGCTCACCACTGGTCAATGGTGTGACTGTAAGGATAATACTTTTAAGTGTGATAGTCTTGTGACCACAGGGACAGTACAAATATTATGGGAATATAGAGTCAGGCATTACAGTTCTCAAATCCCCCTCCATACACACACACACACACACACACACACTCAGGAAGGATCGAAGCACACTGAAGGAGGCTGCTGACTGGTCAGAGTTGCCTCTTTGCATCAAGAGGAAGACAAGTGGCTGCTAAACTCACCTCTTCCAAAATTACTGCACAGGATGTTTGATCCACTTTGCCTTTGGAGGAACCTAGTGTGGAGATTGGACAAGGCAATGGCACCCCACTCCAGTACTCTTGCCTGGAAAATCCCACGGACGGAGGAGCCTGGTAGGCTGCAGTCAATGGGGTCGCTAAGAGTCGGACACGACTGAGCGACTTCACTTTCACTTTTCACTTTCATGCTTGGAGAAGGAAATGGCAACCCACTCCAGTGTTCTTGCCTGGAGAGTCCCAGGGATGGGGGAGCCTGGTGGGCTGCCGTCTATGGGGTCGCACAGAGTCGGACACGACTGAAGCAACTTAGCAGCAGCAGCAGCAGCAGTGTAGTCACTAAATCATGTCTGACTTTTTTGAGACCATGGGCAGGCTCTTCTGTCTATGGGATTTCCCAGGCAAGAATACTGAGGTACGTTGCCATTTCTTTCCCCAAGGGATATTCGCAACCCAGGGATTGAACTCAAGTCTCCTGCATTGGCAGGTGGATTCTTTACCACTGAGCCACTAGGGAAGCCCATGACACCTGTATACTGTACTGTTGATTCTGTCCAATATCAAGAGAAATCAACACTAGAAGAAAGCCAAGAAACCTGGCTTTTCGAGTTTAAAGGAAGAGACTGAATGCTATATGGGTGAGTACAAGTGATAATCGAATATGCCTTAGAAATTCCAGTCACAGTTTCACCTTAGCTATCAAGGAATTTATTGTTTTTATTTTAAGCTGTGATCCCTACGGACTCACTCTTCTCTGCCTCCAAATACTTCAAAATCTAACCCATTTTGGTAATAATTTAAATGTAGGAAGAACTCTTCTGAACAATATGCTTAAAGGAAATAAATGAAAACAGTAGTTGTGTTTGTTTTTGTTTTTAACGTTCTGCCTTTCTTGTTATCAAAATAATCGGAAACCAATATAACAACTTCAGACCTGCAGCACATGGCATCATGTTCCAGTTAAACTTTCTGGGAACATTGTAGAAAGGTCATAGCAGGACACAGGGCTTTGAGAGCAGGAATCTTTCAATGAAGCAGTTATCTGGAACTACATTTTCCCTGGCCAACAAATGTCCAGGTAGCTTAATGAGAAAGATCTCTCTTCACGTCCTGTGGTAGCCACGTGTGTCCTACTGACTGGTAACTTATCCTGAGAAAATAAACCACGAGGTACAAATGGAAACAAAAAGCTAACAGGTTAGCAATGTTTGTTTTTTTTTTTTTTTTATAAATAGACGTATATAACTTTCAGCTTAATGAAGTCAAGTATCCACTCTACTTCTCTGGTTACATCTAGAAAAGTAAATATTAAATTTAGACTGTATTCTAGCATGTTCATTCACTCAGTCATGTCCAGCTCTTTGTGATCCCATGGGTGGTAGCCCGCTAGGCTCCTCTGTCCAGGAGATTCTCCAGGCAAGAATACTAGAGTAGGGTGCCATTGCCTCCTCCAGGAGATTTTCCCCAACCAGGGATCGAACTCACATCTCCTGTGGCTCCTACACTGGCAGGTGGATTCTTTACCATTGAGCCAGCTGGGAAGCTCTGTATTCTTGGCTATATTCTAGAACGGACTGTCAGTAGATTGGACTTGTAATATTAGATCCATAAACTAAGATTGGAGAAGGCAATGGCACCCCACTCCAATACTGTTGCCTGGAAAATACCATGGATGGAGGAGCCTGGTAGGCTGCAGTCCATGGGGTCGCTAAGAATCAGACACAGCTGAGCGACTTCACTTTCACTTTCCACTTTAATGCATTGGAGAAGGAAATGGCAACCCACTCCAGTGTTCTTGCCTGGAGAATCCCATGGACGGAGAAGCCTGGTAGGCTGCAGTCCATGGGGTCGAACAGAGTCAGACACGACTGAAGCGACTTAGCAACAGCAGCAGCAAACTAAGATTAAAAATATTCAGTATACATGAGGCTAAGAGCAGAGAGAGTCACTCTAGAGGTATCAAAGAGTTGGCTATATTACAATTAAAAACTGAACTTAACCTTCACAGTTAGCAACTGTGTCAGCTGGGGAAAAAGTATTAAAATGAAAGTCAGACATTCAGATTCTTACCAGGCTCTACTCTGCAGTGTAGCATTGAGCACATTACATAAGCCCTTTGGATCACATTTTTTAAATACAGGGAGTAAAAATCAAAGTCTTCAGATGTATTGTGTTTAGAAATATAAAGTTATGTAATAGTTTATTTTATTTTATTTTTAAACTTTACATAATTGTATTAGTTTTGCCAAATATCAAAATGAATCCACCACAGGTATACATGTGTTCCCCATCCTGAACCCTCCCCCTCCTCCCTCCCCATACCATCCTTCTGGGTCGTCCCAGTGCACTAGCCCCAAGCATCCAGTATCATGCATCGAACCTGGACTGGCATCTCGTTTCATACATGATATTTTACATGTTTCAATGCCATTCTCCCAAATCTTCCCACCCTCTCCCTCTCCCACAGAGTCCATAAGACTGTTCTATATATCAGTGTCTCTTTTGCTGTCTCGTACACAGGGTTATTGTGACCATCTTTCTAAATTCCATATATATGCGTTAGTATACTGTATTTATGTTTTTCCTTCTGGCTTACTTCACTCTGTATAATAGGCTCCAGTTTCATCCACCTCATTAGAACTGATTCAAATGTATTCTTTTTAATGGCTGAGTAATACTCCATTGTGTATATGTACCACCGCTTTCTTATCCATTCATCTGCTGATGGACATCTAGGTTGCTTCCATGTCCTGGCTATTATAAACAGTGCTGTGATGAACATTGGGGTACACGTGTCTCTTTCCCTTCTGGTTTCCTCAGTGTGTATGCCCAGCAGTGGGTTGCTGGATCATAAGGCAGTTCTATTTCCAGTTTTTTAAGGAATCTCCACACTGTTCTCCATAGTGGCTGTACTAGTTTGCATTCCCACCAACAATGTAAGAGGGTTCCCTTTTCTCCACACCCTCTCCAGCATTTATTATTTGTAGACTTTTGGATCGCAGCCATTCTGACTGGTGTGAAATGGTACCTCATAGTGGTTTTGATTTGCATTTCTCTGATAATGAGTGATGTTGAGCATCTTTTCATGTGTTTGTTAGCCATCTGTATGTCTTCTTTGGAGAAATGTCTATTTAGTTCTTTGGCCCATTTTTTGATTGGGTCATTTATTTTTCTGGAGTTGAGCTGTAGGAGTTGCTTGTATATTTTTGAGATTAGTTGTTTGTCAGTTGCTTCATTTGCTATTATTTTCTCCCATTCTGAAGGCTGTCTTTTCACCTTGCTAATAGTTTCCTTTGATGTGCAGAAGCTTTTAAGGTTAATTAGGTCCCATTTGTTTATTTTTGCTTTTATTTCCAATATTCTGGGAGGTGGGTCATAGAGGATCCTGCTGTGATGTATGTCAGAGAGTGTTTTGCCTATGTTCTCCTCTAGGAGTTTTATAGTTTCTGGTCTTACGTTTAGATCTTTAATCCATTTTGAGTTTATTTTTGTGTATGGTGTTAGAAAGTGGTCTAGTTTCATTCTTTTACAAGTGGTTGACCAGTTTTCCCAGCACCACTTGTTAAAGAGATTTTCTTTAATCCATTGTATATTCTTGCCTCCTTTGTCAAAGATAAGGTGTCCATACACGCGTGGATTTATCATTGGGCTTTCTATTTTGTTCCATTGATCTATATTTCTGTCTTTGTGCCAGTACCATACTGTCTTGACAACTGTGGCTTTGTAATAGAGCCTGAAGTCAGGCAGGTTGATTCCTCCAGTTCCATTCTTCTTTCTCAGGATCGCTTTGGCTATTCGAGGTTTTTTGTATTTCCATACAAATTGTGAAATTATTTGTTCTAGCTCTGTGAAGAATACTGTTGGTAGCTTGATAGGGATTGCATTGAATCTATAAATTGCTTTGGGTAGTATACTCATTTTCACTATATTGATTCTTCCAATCCATGAACATGGTATATTTCTCCATCTATTAGTGTCCTCTTTGATTTCTTTCACCAGTGTTTCATAGTTTTCTATATATAGGTCTTTAGTTTCTTTAGGTAGATATATTCCTAAGTATTTTATTCTTTCCGTTGCAATGGTGAATGGAATTGTTTCCTTAATTTCTCTTTCTGTTTTCTCATTATTAGTGTATAGGAATGCAAAGGATTTCTGTGTATTGATTTTATATCCTGCAACTTTACTATAGTCATTGATTAGTTCTAGTAATTTTCTGGTGGAGTCTTTAGGGTTTTCTATGTAGAGGATCATGTCATCTGCAAATAGTAAGAGTTTTACTTCTTCTTTTCCAATTTGGATTCCTTTTATTTTTTTTTTTCTCCTCTGATTGCTGTGGCCAAAACCTCCAAAACTATGTTGAATAGTAATGGTGAAAGTGGGCACCCTTGTCTTGTTCCTGTCTTTAGAGGAAATGCTTTCAATTTTTCACCATTGAGGGTAATGTTTGCTGTGGGTTTGTCATATATAGCTTTTATTATGTTGAGGTATGTTCCTTCTATTCCTGCTTTCTGGAGAGTTTTTATCATAAATGGATGTTGAATTTTGTCAAAGGCTTTCTCTGCATCTATTGAGATAATCACATGGTTTTTATTTTTCAATTTGTTAATGTGGTGTATTACATTGATTGATTTGCAGATATTGAAGAATCCTTGCATCCCTGGGATAAAGCCCACTTGGTCATGGTGTATGATCTTTTAATGTGTTGTTGGATTCTGATTGCTAGAATTTTGTTAAGGATTTTTGCATCTATGTTCATCAGTGATATTGGCCTGTAGTTTTTTTTTTTGTGGGATCTTTGTCAGGTTTTGGTATTAGGGTGATGGTGGCCTCATAGAATGAGTTTGGAAGTTTACCTTCCTCTGCAATTTTCTGGAAGAGTTTGAGCAGGATAGGTGTTAGCTCTTCTCTAAATTTTTGGTAGAATTCAGCTGTGAAGCCATCTGGACCTGGGCTTTTGTTTCCTGGAAGATTTTTGATTACAGTTTCAATTTCCGTGCTTGTGATGGGTCTGTTAAGATTTTCTATTTCTTCCTGGTCCAGTTTTGGAAAGTTGTACTTTTCTAAGAATTTGTCCATTTCTTCCACGTTGTCCATTTTATTGGCATATAATTGTTGATAGTAGTCTCTTATGATCCTTTGTATTTCTGTGTTGTCTGTTGTGATCTCTCCATTTTCGTTTCTAATTTTATTGAATTGATTTTTCTCCCTTTGTTTCTTGATGAGTCTGGCTAATGGTTTGTCAATTTTATTTATCCTTTCAAAGAACCAGCTTTTGGTTTTGTTGAGTTTTGCTATGGTCTCTTTTGTTTCTTTTGCATTTATTTCTGCTCTAATTTTTAAGACTTCTTTCCTTCTACTAACCCTGGCGTTCTTCATTTCTTCCTTTTCTAGTTGCTTTAGGTGTAGGGTTAGGTTATTTATTTGACTTTTTCTTGTTTATTGAGGTGTGCCTGTATTGCTATGAACTTTCCCCTTAGGACTGCTTTTACAATGTTCCACAGGTTTTGGGTTGTTGTGTCTTCATTTTCATTCGTTTCTATGCAAATTTTGATTTCCTTTTTGATTTCTTCTGTGATTTGTTGGTTATTCAGCAGCGTGTTGTTCAGCCTCCATATGTTGGAATTTTTAATCGTTTTTCTCCTGTAATTGAGATCTAATCTTACTGCATTGTGGTCAGAAAAGATGCTTGGAATGATTTCTATTTTTTTGAATTTACCAAGGCTAGCTTTATGGCCCAGGATGTGATTTATCCTGGAGAAGGTTCCATGTGCGCTTGAGAAAAAGGTGAAATTCATTGTTTTGGGATGAAATGTCCTATAGATATCACTTAGGTCTAACTGGTCTATTGTATCATTTAAAGTTTGTGTTTCCTTGTTAATTTTCTGTTTAGTTGATCTATCCATAGGTGTGAGTAGGGTATTAAAGTCTCCCACTATTATTGTGTTATTTACTAGTTTATTTTAAATCAGCTTAATTTCTACTCCACTGGATAAGTGAAAATTTGGCCTCAGTGCATTTGTGTATTCCCCTCATAATGCTCTCGAGGTTGCCTCTAAACTATGAAAGTCTCACGTAGGTCAAGTCCTGAAGAGTGTGTGTATGTTTGTGGGAGTGTGGTGTGGTGTGATTTGGGAGAAGGCATGATACGGAACTGTATCTTAGTCCATTTGAACTACTGTAACAAAATGCCATGGAATGGATGGCTTGTAAACAGAAATTTATATTTCACAGCTCTGGAGGCAGGAAAGTCCAAGATCATCTTTCCAGCAGATTTGGAGTCTGGTGAAAACCTGGCTCATGGTTTGTAGATGGCTGTGTGCTGACATGGCAGAAAGGGTGTGGGAGCTCTCTGGGCTTTTTTCCTTTTTTATTTTTTATAAGGGCATTAATCCCACTCATGAGTGTTTTCTGCCTTCATAAGTCAATCACCTCCCAAAGGCACCTCCTCCAAACACTCATATTGGGTGTTAGGGTTCAACACATGTATCTGGGAGCGACACAGACACTGTCGATCACAGGATTCATCAGAATCTTGACGTACGCTGGCCAAAAATTGTCTTGAAATTACTCTCACTGGCTTGTAGATATGCGTCCCTGTGAGCTAGTCCTCCTTGCTGGCTGTGACACCTCATTTGTTCATATCCATGTGACTGTCCCTAGTCCAGAGGCTGTTGGCCATTTCCATGCTCTTCAGGTTAGATGAAATCACTGCTCTGTTCTCAGGCCGCAGTGGGCCAGTGAACCCCAGGAACTCCCTGCTACAGGCGTGTTTTCCACCGAGGTCTCATAGCTTACAGGACCTCTACCCAGGAACTCACCACTCTCAGCAACCTCAGACCCACTGTCATTTGACTCCTCTTGGAGCTTGATCCAGGAGCAGAGCATAGAAAACTCCCTCAAATCCACCAAAATGTGTGCCTCCTGACGTCTCTCCCTTCCCCAAAGGGTAAAATGATGCTTAGGCTAGATATGAGGAAGCTCTGCTCTTACCCATGATATTCCCCCCCTAATTCTTACTTATTTTCTGCACTATTTCCATTTCTACTGGGCTAGTGAAACAGACCCCTTGAAAGACTCTCGTTTCCCTTTCCTTTCTGCTATTGTGTGCCATTCCTGAGGCAGTGAGCACCCAATGGCCAAGCATGAAGAAAATATGAGCCATCTCTAAGGGCACTTATATTCTGAATTCAGTGTGAGTGGTTTCTTCTTACTAGATCTAGAGGCATTGAGGGCAGAATTTCTGATAAAAAGGAAAAGCCATTAAAATGACCCAATGACACAATTTTTTATAATGCACATAGTAAACTCTGCTATCCCATATAATTAGCAAATGAGGTACTCTATTTAAGTATGTGAGTTCAGTCACAGCCATGTCTGACTCTTTGTGACCCCATACACCATAGCCCACGAAACTCTTCTGTCCATGGAGTTTTTCAGACAAGAATACTGGAGTGAGTTGCCATTTCCTCCTCCAGGGGATCTTCCTGAACCTGGGATCAAAACTTCGTCTCTTGTGTCTCCTGCATTGGCAAGGTGGATTCTTTGCCACTAGTGCGTTTTAAGTACAGAGTTTTATTGATCTAGGGTTCACATAACCTGCATACTACATGGCTCTCTAATTTTCATAAAGTAGATATAATACAGACACAATAAATATTGATTATGCTAAATTCTCATTTTTGTTAGTCATTCAAAGTAAATGCAGAATTATTTATAGCTTTAATAACTATAACTAACAAACATATGGAGGTATTAGTTAAAGTTCAGTTCAAGCAGAATAATAGAAAGTTTACTCTATAAATAAATAAACTCCAAGAACCACAAAATATGCAGTGTGAGATGTAAGCAATTTGGTTGAGACAGAACTCTATAATTGAATGAATCCATTGTGCATTCCTTGGCATTTTAACTCAAATAAAGCAAGTTAGCCAACTTAAAATCCTTTTTGCAAGGAAATGTGGATACAAATCTGTAACAAGTGACTGAAAATGTACCAAATCTGAATAGAAATGGACTTATTCACTGTAAGGAAATAAATGTTACACCCAGAAGCAAAAGTGGAAGTGGAAGCTTAAGCCTATAAACTCTTTTGTATTGTTGTTTAGTTGCTAAGTTGTGTCTGACTCTTTTGTGACCCCATGGACTGTAGTCCACCAGGCACTTCTGTCCATGGGATTTTTCAGGCAAGAGTATTGCAGTTGGTGGTTGCCATTTCCCTCTCCTGGGGATCTTCCCAACCCAGGGATCAAACCTGCATCTCCTGCATTGGCAGGTGGATTCTTTACCACTGGGCCACCAGGAAAGCCCATAAACACTCTAGATAAGTTGAATTTCGTTTCACAGACTCTAAACAAACATTCAGAATGTTTGATTTATAATTGTATTAATTAACATGAAGTCTATAAAGTGATGACAGTTGATTTACTATTTGATTATTCCCTGAAGAACCAAGTGTTCTGTTGGCTGCACTCCAACCAATCGAAACTTTTATTAAACTACTACAGGTATAAACACTGGTAGGCAGCACAGATACAGACACTAAAGACAAAATCACTTCCTACAGAATTTAAAGCTAATTCAAGAAATAAATTAATAGTGGCTCACAAAATAGTGTTTAGTCATGTTTTTATTCAACAAATAGTTCTTGACTAATTTATTTCAGGCACTGGGCTGAGTACTGGACTTCAATAACTTCCTCTCCTACAATACAGAACCACTGTCCTACTGAAAGAGGTAATTTAGAAGGTAATTATAATACATATGTTTAGGTAAGGCTCAAAGTTCTATGAGAGATCCTGGAGAGGTACTACGGACTCCATAAAGAAAGCACTTCTAGCTGAGACCTGGAGAAAGCATATATAGAAGATATCCAAATTAAAAGAATGTAGAGCATGGGAGTTTAAAAAAAAAGAGAGAGAGAGAGGGAGACACTTAATCATTATAAGAAATTTATTTAACCTGATTAGAGATTCATAATGTCTGAAAGAACATTTTTATGAGGGAGAATAGGAGTGTAAGTAGGAAGAATAGATTATAACAAAATTGAAATTTGTAGTAGTTAGACTAATGCCCCCCAAAATATCCATTACTTCATTCCCAGAACACAGAAATGTGTTAAATTGCAAGAGAAAGGGCTTTGTTAATATAACCGATTTATTGACCTTAAAGTAAAAAGATTCTCTGGGGTTATCTGGGTGAGCCTGATATAATCACATGAATTCTTAAAGGCTGAGAATTATGGCTAGATGAAGAAAGAGGGGGAAGTTAGAAAAATTCAATTCATGAGAAGACCTCAATCCTGTATTGTTGATTTTGAAGGGGTCAAAAAGCAAGGCTTATGGCTATAGAAGTTAAGGGCAGCATTGACTGACAGTCAGCAAGGAACAGGCACCTCAGTCCTACAACCCCAAGGAACTGACTGACGCCAACAACCTGAATGAGCTTGGAAATTGAGCCTGGAAGAGAGCCCAAGGTGACTGACATCTTGACTTCAATCTTGTGAAATCCAGAGCAAAGAAACTAATTGAGCTAACCTGGAATTTGTAACTACAGAACTATGAAATAAATTTGTATTATTTTCAAAACACTGATATAAAGTTAGAGAGGTAGTAGTACTCTTGCCTGGAAAATCCCCTGGACGGAGGAGCCTGGTAGGCTGCAGTCCATGGGGTCGCTAAGGGTCGGACACGACTGAGCATCTTCACTTTCACTTTTTACTTTCATGCATTGGAGAAGGAAATGGCAACCCACTCCAGTGTTCTTGCCTGTAGAATCCCAGGGACAGGGCAGCCTAGTGGGCTGCCGTCTATGGGGTCACACAGAGTCTGACACGACTGAAGTGACTTAGCAGCAGCAGCAGCAGAGGCTAAACTTTTTAGGTCCTCTTATGCCCACCAGGCTATTATAGAAGTTTGCTCCAAAGCATACATAACAGTGGGTTTTACACAAAAAGTAAATTTTACAGCATTATGAAAAGTAGACGCTAGAAAGTAAGATTCTCTGTTGTTGTTTAGTCACTATGTCATGTCCCACTCTTTGCAACCCCATGGACTGTAGCCTGCCAGGCTCCTCTGTCCATGGGATTTCCCAAGCAAGAATATCGAAGTGAGTTGCCATTTCCTTCTTCAGGGGATCTTCCTGACCCAGGGATCAAACCCATGTCTCCTACATTGGTAGGTAAATTGTTTACCACTGAGCCACCAGGGGAGCCCCCATTTTCACAATTCTTAAAATTCTCTACTACAGTGTAATCTCTGTGAAGGTAGGAATTATTGATTGACAATGCTACAATTCCATTCCCTAGAATAGTTCCAGTATCTAACAGGCACTCTAAAAATATTTGTTTTTTAACAAATCATAGTATCAAACATTAGAAAGGATCAGTAATTCTTGGTCAAATTTTGCAAAACTGCAATTATGGGCCTACTTGGGGAAAAGCGGTCAAAGTCTTCAACTTCACTCACTATTTTATACCTACCTTTTTTTTTTTCACTTTCATTGAAGGAATATTCAAGTAAGAAAATAAAAATCAGTTCACAAAGTAGCACTAAGGTGACAGTAAGTGCTGAGAATGGACCTGCTATCCTGTAGAAGGTGAGAAAGGCAAGAAAGATATGGTGAGGGCTTGACTTGGCAGGAGACCCATCTAGAATCAGGAGTAATTATCTTCTAAAGCTCTCCTGGTGACTGTTTTTCCTCTATATTCCTTCCTCATCAGAGCTACATGTTCTGGATTCTCACTCATTGAATGAGATAGAAATGAAGCTGCATTTCCAAATTAATTTTTAGAGTAAACCATTCCACATAGGTACCATAAAATGCCTTTGGGGAAAGAAAACTAAAATCAAAACCCAATGAAAGAAAAAAACCATTCTGAATTACTAGTGTGGGTCTTAGCATTAAGACAAATTAAGGTTTTGGAAAATTATGTGTATCTTCTGTATTTTTCATGTTTTTAATTCTAATCATTGTTTGAACTGTAATTTTCCCAAAAGAAAAGATGAAACTAATTATCATGCATCTGTGCAAACATAGTTCAATATTTTGCACATAATGACTATTCAATAAACAATGCTGTCTCTCCCATTTATTTGGAAAAGCAAAAAACAGAAAACTAGGAAAATATGCCTCAAAAAGTGACAACTATCTCATAGTAATCTTCATTTAAAAGCTTCACTGCCTATACTCAAAGACAGATAACAAA
Organism: Bos mutus; assembly: GCF_027580195.1. Taxonomy (NCBI): domain Eukaryota; kingdom Metazoa; phylum Chordata; class Mammalia; order Artiodactyla; family Bovidae; genus Bos; species Bos mutus. The sequence goes on from NC_091625.1 coordinate 18,116,237, forward strand.
GGCAATTCATTCTTTTGATCTTTAGACAATTACTGGGTGCTTTAACAAACTGGAAAATTCTTAAAGAGATGAAAATATTAGACCACTTTTCCTGTCTCCTGAGAAACCTGTATGCAGGTCAAGAAGAAACAGTTAGAACATGGAACAACAGTTAGGATATGGAACAAAGGACTGGTTCCAAATTGGGAAAGGAGTACGTCAAGGCTGTATATCATCACCTTGCTTATTTAAATTTTATGCATGGGAAATGCCAAGCTGGATGAGTCACTAGCTGGAGTCAAGATTGCCAGGAGAAATATCAACAATCTAGATATGCAGATGATACCACTCTAATGGCAGAAAGTGAATAGGAACTAAAGATCCTCTTGATAAGGGTGAAAGAAGAGAGTGAAAAAGCTGACTTGAAATTCAAAATTCAAAAAACTGAGATCATGCCATCTGGTCCCATCATTTCATGGCAAATAGATGGGGGAAAAGTGGAAACAGTGTCAGATTTTATTTTCTTGACCTCTGAAATCACTGCAGATGGTGAGTGTAGCCATGAAATTAAAAGATGTTTGCTCCTTGGAAAAAACGTTGTGATAAACCTAGACAGAATATTAAAAAGCAGAGATATCACTTTGCTGACAAAGGTCCATATAATCAAAGCTATGTTTGTTTGTTTGTTTGTTTTCACAGTCATCATGTACGGATGTGAGAGTTGGACCATGAAGAAGCTGTTCACTGAAGAATTGATGCTTTTAAATTGTACTGCTGGAGAAGACTCTTGAGAGTCCCTTGAATTGCAGGGAGATCAAACCAGTTAATCCTAAAGGAAATTAACCTTAAATATTCACTGATGCTGAATCTGAAGCTTCAGTACTTTGGTCATCTGATGTAAAGTGAAAGTTTAAATATGGACACACTAAAAGTCCATGGAATTCTCCAGGCCAGAATACTGAAGTAGGTAGCTGTTCCTTTCTCCAGGGGATCTTCCCAACCCAGGGATTGAACCCGAGTCTCCCACATTGCAGACAGAATCTTTACCAGCTGAGCCACCAGGGAAGATGCATTGGAAAAGACCCTGAGGCTGGGAAAGACTGAAGTCAAAAGGAGAAGCAGGGATGCAGAGGATGAGATGGTTAGATAGCATCATCAACTCAATGGACATAAATCTGAGCAAACTCCAGGAGACAGTGGAAGGCAGAGGAGCCTGCTTGCTGCAGCCCATGAGGTCACAAGGAGTCAGACTCTATATAGCAACTGAACAACAGCAAAATCATGTCACAAGTACCATATCACATGCAGGGACTCAGTGATGCCCTTGATTACAGAGAGTTCACAGTCTACTTGGGGAAACAGTCATGGGCCAAACAATTACACTAATACATATATGACAATAAACTGAATGAATATTCGTAATGTAATGAACATGTTCCCCACATTAAAAAAAAAAAAAAAGATGAAAAACAGTGCAAGACAGACAAGATGACATTCTGAGGAAGTGTGGCATTTTGTTGGACATGGAAACAATTTAGTAATGCCAGCACAGAGGTCTGAGTCTCATGAGAAGCTGGAAATGGGGTTGGGGAGGGAGGGAGCCAGAATGCATCCTGCTGAGTTATCTAGACTTTATTCTGTAGATGATAAACACATCCACTATCTTGGGCTTTCCCTTTAATAAAGTAATTCTTCAAATTTTCCATATGACTTACAAAACTGTACACAGGAATTTCTGTTTTAAAAATCAGATCAGTTTTGGCTATTTGAGGTTTTTTTTTTTTCCATACAAATTGTGAAATTATTTGTTCTAGCTCTGTGAAGAATACTGTTGGTATAGGAACTGGAGGAATCAACCTACCTGACTTCAGGCTCTACTACAAAGCCACAGTTATCAAGACAGTATGGTACTGGCACAAAGACAGAAATATAGATCAATGGAATAAAATAGAAAGCCCAATGATAAATCCACGCACATATGGACACCTTATCTTTGACAAAGGAGGCAAGAATATACAATGGATTAAAGACAATCTCTTTAACAAGTGGTGCTGGGAAATCTGGTCAACCACTTGTAAAAGAATGAAACTAGACCACTTTCTAACACCATACACAAAAATAAATTCAAAATGGATTAAAGATCTAAACGTAAGACCAGAAACTATAAAACTCCTAGAGGAGAACATAGGCAAAACACTCTCTGACATACATCACAGCAGGATCCTCTATGACCCACCTCCCAGAATATTGGAAATAAAAGCAAAAAATAAACAAATGGGACCTAATTAACCTTAAAAGCTTCTGCACATCAAAGGAAACTATTAGCAAGGTGAAAAGACAGCCTTCAGAATGGGAGAAAATAATAGCAAATGAAGCAACTGACAAACAACTAATCTCAAAAATATACAAGCAACTCCTACAGCTCAACTCCAGAAAAATAAATGACCCAATCAAAAAATGGGCCAAAGAACTAAATAGACATTTCTCCAAAGAAGACATACAGATGGCTAACAAACACATGAAAAGATGCTCAACATCACTCATTATCAGAGAAATGCAAATCAAAACCACTATGAGGTACCATTTCACACCAGTCAGAATGGCTGCGATCCAAAAGTCTACAAATAATAAATGCTGGAGAGGGTGTGGAGAAAAGGGAACCCTCTTACACTGTTGGTGGGAATGCAAACTAGTACAGCCACTATGGAGAACAGTGTGGAGATTCCTTAAAAAACTGGAAATAGAACTGCCTTATGATCCAGCAATCCCACTGCTGGGCATACACACTGAGGAAACCAGAAGGGAAAGAGACACGTGTACTCCAATGTTCATCACAGCACTGTTTATAACAGCCAGGACATGGAAGCAACCTAGATGTCCATCAGCAGATGAATGGATAAGAAAGCAGTGGTATATATACACAATGGAGTATTACTCAGCCATTAAAAAGAATACATTTGAATCAGTTCTAATGAGGTGGATGAAACTGGAGCCTATTATACAGAGTGAAGTAAGCCAGAAGGAAAAACATAAATACAGTATACTAACGCATATATATGGAATTTAGAAAGATGGTCACAATAACCTGGTGTACGAGACAGCAAAAGAGACACTGATGTATAGAACAGTCTTATGGACTCTGTGGGAGAGGGAGAGGGTGGGAAGATTTGGGAGAGTGACATCGAAACATGTAGAATATCATGTAAGAAACGAGTTGCCAGTCCAGGTTCGATGCGCAATACTGGATGGTTGGGGCTGGTGCACTGGGACGACTCAGAGGGATGGTGTGGGGAGGGAGGAAGGAGGAGGGTTCAGGATGGGGAACACATGTATGCCTGTGGCGGATTCATTTTGATATTTGGCAAAACTAATACAATTATGTAAAGTTTAAAAATAAAATAAAATTTAAAAAAATAAACAAATAAAAATTAGATCAGATCAGTCGATCAGTCGTGTCCTACTCTTTGCGACCCCATGAATCGCAGCACGCCAGGCCTCCCTGTCCATCACCAACTCCCGGAGTTCACTCAGACTCACGTCCATCGAGTCAGTGATGCCATCCAGCCATCTCATCCTCTGTCGTCCCCTTCTCCTCTTGCCCCCAATACCTCCAGCATCAGTCTTTTCCAATGAGTCAACTCTTCGCATGAGGTGGCCAAAGTACTGCAGTTTCAGCTTTAGCATCATTCCTTCCAAAGAAATCCCAGGGCTGATCTCCTTCAGAATGGACTGGTTAGATCTCCTTGCAGTCCAAGGGACTCTCAAGAGTCTTCTCCAACACCACAGTTCAAAAGCATCGATTCTTCAGTGCTCAGCCTTCTTCACAGTCCAACTCTCACATCCATACATGACCACAGGAAAAACCATAGCCTTGACTAGGTTTTAAAAATATTTATAAACAAATAATAGTGTGACTCATAACAATCATGTGTCCCATGTTCAGAAAAAAAATTTCACTTATATTTTGTTCTTACTCATTTAGAAATGAATATTTTTTACTTGCAGGTAATATTTCAGCCTTTCTCTCTCACTCACACACACACACACACACAATCAACTGGAAATTGCCCTCTTTGTTATAGAACCCAAGTTGTACAAATTGCATAAAACATTAAGAGGGAAGTTTCCCTTCCTTCCCACTTTAATCCCCAAACACTTTTAAACTACACAGAAAAAATTTTACCACCACAAGAAAGACAAAGTAAATATAGTTAAAGACACCAGCTACAGAATACAAAATGAATGTCTGCATTCTGTAAAGAAAAACAAAATGCTGCATTTTAACTGAGAAAATGTTCTTTGATATCAACATAACACCAGGAAATAGAAATAAAGGATATTTAAATTAGCATTTCTTATAACAGTGGTAATCGATCTTACTCTTTCCTCAAATGAACAATTTTGATTAAAATGTAAACATAACCCACAGGTTTAATGAAGAAATTATAGTCCCTGAACTCATGAAAATTCTATTATATTGGCTGCTACTTGCATTTTTTTCAAAAATGTGGGGGAAGTAGTTGGCCGTTTTCTTTCATTTGCTCTTAATTTAACCTGCTTCACTGTCTGCATAAACAATACATATTAGAAAGTTCAGTTCAGTTCAGTCGCTCAGTCATGTTCGACTCTTTGCCACCCCATGGACTGCAGCACGCCAGGCCTCCCTGTCCATCACCAACTCCTGAACCTACCTCAAACTCATGTCCATCAAGTCAGTGATGCCATCCAACCATCTCATCCTCTGTCATCCCCTTCTCCTCCTGCCCTCAATCTTTCCCAGCATCAGAGTCTTTCCCAATGAGTCTGTTCTTCACATGAGGTAGCCAAAATACTGGAGTTTCAGCTTTAGCTTCAGTTCTTCCCATGAACATTCAGGACTGATTTCCTTCAGGATGGACTGGTTGGATCTCCTTGCAGTCCAAGGGACTCTCGAGAGTCTTCTCCAACACCACAGTTCAAAAGCATCAATACTTTGGTGCTCAGGTTTCTTTATAGTCCAACTCTCACATCCACACATGGCTACTGGAAAACCATAGCTTTGACTAGACAGGCATTTGTTGACAAAGTAATGTCTCTGCTTTTTCATATGCTGTGTAGGTTGGTCATGGTTTTTCTTCCAAGGAGCAAGGGTCTTTTAATTTCATGGGTGTGGTCATCATCTGCAGTGATTTTGGAGCCCTAAAAAATAAAATCTGACACTGTTTCCATTGTTTCCCCATCTATTTCCTATGAAGTGATGGGACCAGACGCCATGATCTTAGTTTTCTGAATGTTGAGCTTTAAGCCAACTTTTTCATTCTCTTCTTTCACTTTCATCAAGAGGCTCTTTTAGTTCTTCTTCACTTTCTGCCATAACAGTGGTGTCATCTGCATATCTGAGGTTATTGATATTTCTCCCAGAAATCTTGATTCCAGCTTGTGCTTCATCCAGCCTGGCATTTTTCATGGTGTACTCTGCATGTAAGTTAAATAAGCAGGGTGACAATATACAGCCTTGACGTACTCCTTTCCCTATCTGGAACCAGTCTGTTGTTCCATGTCCAGTTCTAACTGTTGCTTCTTGACCTGCATAGAGATTTCTCAGGAGGCAGGTCATGTGGTCTGGTATTCCCATCTCTTTCAGTGCAGTCTAAATATTGGAGTAAATTCTCAAGTATGTAATAGAATTATGAGAGATATTTTGGGTAGAGGGCAGGGAGAGAAGAAGTTTTCATTGCTCTAAAATGGAATAGTTATCTGTATTGGACAAACGATGTTTCCCCTAATATTCTGAAGCTATTATCTATTAAGGAAAGATAGAGCATAAAGGTTAGAGCATAAATTACTGGTTAAGCACAGAGTCATAGTTTAGCATAGTCCTTGTTTAGCTAGGAGGACCTAAAAGCTCATCTCATCTACATTCTATATACATACAGCATGAAATGTGTTCCCGGTGTAACAAAGCCTAAACTATTTGACACTGACCTGTGGTCACAGGCAAAGTAACCAATATCAGGAGCTGTAAAGATGGAAGATACAATTACCCAGAGGCTATATATTTGCAATGCTGATAAAGTAATAAAAAGATGATGTCCTACTGAACTTGTGGCTGTCAGAGGAGGTCATCTAAAACACATGAGCTGGATCTAGCCAAAGGTTCCTCACTCCCTCTCCCCCAGTCCTTGGAATATGTTTTGCCCACTGTTACCACAGTGGAAGCCATTTTTAAGGACACAGCCTTGAAGGAGCACTGTGTTGTTGAAACCATATATGTGGAATGTGTGATTGAACTCAGTTACAGCCTTTATCTTAAACTTTAAGATTCTGGAGGTGGGTTCAGAGATCTACCCCTCTTGCAGCTGCCCAAAACAAGACATGTAAGTTCCCTTGCTTATTAAACTGGTGGTGGTGGTTTAGTTGCTAAGCCGTGTCTGACTCTTGTGATCCTCTGTCCATGGGATTCTCCAGGTGAGAATTCTGGAGTGGGTTACCATTTCCTTCTCCAGGGGATCTTCCCGACCCAGGAATCAAACCCAGGTCTCCTGTATTGCAGGCAGATGATTTACCAACTAAGCTATGAGGGAAGCCTCCTTGTTAAACTGCCACCTGCCAGTCTGGTCTGCCTCTTTCTTCAGTTTCTTCTTACCTTCTGTGTATGCGAATCTGCAATCAACAGTAGTTCCTGGGAAACAATGTATGTATTTGCTATTGGCTGCTATGTTCAACAGTAAATTCTAAGAAAGTGATTACCCCAGGAAGAATCAGTCAACTTGCAATCAGAAATTTGGGCCTTGTATGATTGAAAAAACTGACAGACTCAAACATTAAGAGAATGGATTAAAATTGGCTTAGAAACAAAGGCCAGTATGTATATATTTTCTACTGGATAAAATGAAAGAGGAAAAAGATTATATTACAGGTGCAGATGACAGATATGTTCTGGAGAACCTCAAGACAGCTTCTAATATTTAGGAGAAACAAAACAATAAAGCAGAATCCAGACTCATGGCATTGACTAGAAACAAATAAGTCAGATGCTTACTGAATTTTCCTGCAAGCCACCTGCAATGCAAGAGACCTGGTTCAATTCCTGGGTCAAGAAGATCTCCTGGAGAAGGGATAGGCTACCCACTCCCAGCATTCTTGGGTTTCCCTGGTGGCTCAGATGGTAAAGAATCTTCCTGCAATGCAAAAGGCCTGGGTTTGATCCCTGGGTTGGGAAAATTCCCTGGAGAAGGGAAAGGCTACCCACTCCAGCATTCTTGCCTGGATAATTCCATGGACAAAGGAGCCTGGAGGGCTATAGTCCATGGGGTTGCAAAGAGTCGGACATGACTAAGCAACTTTCAGTTACCAAATTTTCAATGGAATGCTTACCATAACTTTGACTAATAAATACCTTGGATTATTCCAGACTAAATAAGAAAACAAGCATGCACTGTGGATCCTCAAAATTATGGGAAGGAATGAGTTAAGAAAGCTTTTAATTGGACATAGTTTTCAATTCCGTTTCAGCTAAGCCAAGAACAATAGAACAAAAGAAACAGATAGCAGAGCCAAACAGTGGGGAGAATAACAGATATAAGAAGTCTGCCAGAGCAGAATAAGAAACTGAATCAAAGAACCTCTGCCACCTCAGGGTGGGAAGTCTTAAAATGTCTGTCAAATGGGACTCCAGAATTGCTTACAGACCAGTGGCTGCTGAGTGCCACCAGTCTTCTTTTTCCCAGTGGGACTGTTTATTGCATTTATCCTGTTCCCATTCCATTTTTTTAAACTGATGTGAGCAGCACGTAGGTAATGTGTCTTTTTAGTTCATACGTCTCCAGCTCAAGATGACTCATAATGCAACACTATATCTCTTGGAGATTATAGATTTGAATTTGATTCAGTGGCTTGTTGGAATCTTGGGTTGTCTCAAAGAGGAGTTCTCTGTTTTCTATTTGGGAGAAGAAGGAAAAGTTATTAGACAGTGCCATGGTGCTGTCCTATGGGGTTTTCAAGTAGGAGTCTGGTGTATTCTATGTAGGTCTTCTCCCTAATTAAGGAACCAAAATGTAAAACAAAAATTAGAGCTTGGTTATTTAATTAGGGAGAAGACCTACATAGATACACCAGACTCCTACTTAAAAACCCCATAGGAGCACATGTGAGCTTGAGATAGACTTTTTTCAGAGCTACAATGCAGCACTCACTGTGCCCAGTATCTAGTTGAAGTTAGTTGATGGGTGATCGGCTACTCATCTCTCTGCCCAACAGAGATTCAATGGAAGGAGAGAACATAATTTGAAACTTCTACAGATTTTTATTCATATTGTCTAGCATTAAGTAAAAAATTACTTAGCAAGACAAAAGAAGCAGAGAAAAAATATAAACAATGGAAGTACACTCACTGGGGATCCAGATATTAGCATATTTCTGAAGACCTTTCTGGAGAAGGTGATGGCACCCCACTCCAGTACTCTTGCCTGGAAAATCCCATGGACAGAGGAGCCTGGTAGGCTGCAGTCCATGGGGTCGCTAAGAGTCGGACATGACTAAGCAACTTCACTTTCACTTTTCACTTCATGCATTGGAGAAGGAAATGGCAACCCACCCCAGTGTTCTTGCCTGGAGAATCCCAGGGATGGCAGAGCCTGGTGGGCTGCCATCTCTGGGGTCGCACAGAGTTGGACACAACTGAAGCGACTTAGCAGCAGCAGCAGCAGCAGCAGAAGACCTTTCAAATAATTGTTATTGATATGTTAAGGAAAATAAAGGGAAAATTGACAAAGTAAATTAAAATATGGACAATTTAACTAACAAATTGAAATCTATAAAAAAGGATCAACTGAAAATTGAAGAAAAATAATGCAAATCTAAAATCAAAATCTCACTAGAGTTTAACAGAAAGATTAGACATACCCAGAAGAAAATAAGATTAGTGAATTCATATAGACCTATATAAAATAGTGCATATATATTTCTATGTTTCCTTTGTACTACTGCCATGTGTTTCTAATGAGTCCAAGCAGGTAACGCTACTGTGCCTTCTGAATCCCTCTTCGCTTCTCTTATAGCTCCAGAATCATGTGTCCAAATGTTGCATCTTCAGGAGGTAAAGTCTCCATCAACCTGGGTCACTGAGTGACTTTGTCAATCAGAAATCCCCACAATTCCCATAGACCTATGTGAGACATGAAGCATACAAAAGAATCCTTTTTTATATTGTCTTTGAAATTTTGTTGTGCCTTGTTTTGTACTTCTAATATGGCAGTTATTAAGTCTTAATTTAGTGAATATACCTATTTTTCTATAGAAAATTAGCAATGAAATCAGATGATTCTGCTCAATTGTTTTTCTCAATAAATCATACTACCTATTAAGTCTAGACATATAAGCTAAACTAACCAAGTTCAATGGAGAAGGCAATGGCACCCCACTCCAGTACTCTTGCCTGGAAAATCCCATGGATGCAGGAGCCTGGTAGGCTTCAGTCCATGGGGTCTCGAAGAGTCAGACACGACTGAGCGACTTCACTTTCATTTTTCACTTTCATGCATGGGAGAAGGAAATGGCAACCCACTCCAGTGTTCTTGCCTGGAGAATCCCAGGGACAGCAGAGCCTGGTGGCTGCCGTCTATGGGGTCGCACAGAGTGGAACACGACTGAAGTGACTTAGCAGCAGCAGCAGCAACCAAGTTCAATGACCATCCATCCAGAAGTCAAGATTGGCTTTATTGTTTGTTTTATTTTTTTAATTTGCATGCTAAAACACATTTTGTTGACTGGGTTTAATAAAAGCTTGTGTTAGTGAAGGATTTTAGAAATTCTCTCTTCCTGGCCCCATAGCAATATAGCAAAGGCCTGGTTTGACCTGTGCTTCTGATCAATGGCAACATTATTAAAATTGGCTACTACCCAAGTAAAGTGGTATCTCCATAAAAGCTAAACTCTCTTGATATATATTTATGAGTAAAAAATGAGAAATTTATTCAGAGCTAATTGGCACATGAGGATTACTTTTTGTCATCAATTGCATGTAATATTAAATAAATCTGCAGTTTTATAAAATATTAGTAGGCGTTCTATTTAAAAGATGGGTATTCTATTTTAAAATCAAAGTTTCTTCTTCATAACATGCCAAAGAATGTGAAAGATAATTACTTCTTCAACAAGTATGCCTCAGAGATTTTTCTTGGATCCATTGCATTTAAAGGTCATCCATCTGAAATTAGGTGTTAGATTTAAAATCGAAGGCAGGATAGCACAGTGAATTGATGTTTACTGAACATAGTGTTTGGAGTCTAATTGCCTTTTTCACATTCTGCCTCTTATTGTCAATCTCTTAAACTTCTTTAGGTCCCATTTTCCTCCATTTCTTAGTATGGAACTCATAGACTTTTAAGGATTAAATATGACAATAAATGATGCATAGCAAATGCTCAATAGTTGGCTGGCAAGGGTAGTAGCTGTATCATAATGCAGTTGTGTATTTAAAGAGTCTGTATCTAATTACCGCATAGTTAGGTAAGGTAATTAAATAAAACAGAAAGCTTCAGTTGCAGTAAATGATAGGAGATAGATACACACAAGTGGTAGCTGAAAAACGAAGAGATGAGTGTATATTAGAAAGTAAGTTATACCGATGATACAGACGTGATCATCAGTCTGTATCTTCAAAACAGCTGTTTGTCTCCTCCCTGAAGGTAAAAGTACTTTAAAGTTCTATTACTGCCAATGGACAATGGCTAAAATTCACAGATAGAATGAACAAAGAGTAACAAAGTAGAAATTATTTCAAAATAATCTATTATAGTGAACAAAACATGTTATCAGTGTTTATTTTTTATTTTAGGTAAAATTATTTTGAATGTCTGCTATGTAACAAGAACTTTTATAGTTACCTGAGATTACAATTGGCAAACAAAATTGCTTGCCTACATCAAAAGTCATAAAACCATCTGTTGCTTTAGTTCCTCCAGCAAAGAGGAACTAAAGAGCCTCTTGATGAGGGTAAAAGAGGAGAGTTAAAAAGCTCTCTTAAAACTCAGCATTCAAAAAACAAAGATCATGGCATCTGTTCCCATTATTTCATGGCAAATAGATGGGGAAAAAGTGGAAACAGTGGCAGATTTTATTTTGGGGGGTGCCAAAATCACTACAGATGGTGACTGCAACCATGAAATTAAAAGACACTTGCTCCTTGAAAGAAAAGCTATGGCAAACCTAGAAAGCATATTAAAAAGAAGAGACATCACTATGCCAACAAAGGTCTGTCTAGTCAAAGCTATGGTTTTTCCAGTAGTTATGTATGGATGTGAGAGTTGGACTATAAAGAAAGCTGAGTGCTGAAGAATTGATACTTTCCAACTGTAATGCTGGTGAAGACTCTTGAGGGTCCCTTGGACAGTAAGGAGATCCAACTAGTCAATTCTAAAGGAAATCAGATCTGAATATTCACTGGAAGGACTGATGCTGAAGCTGAAGTTTCAATACTTTGGCCACCTGATTGGAAGAAATGACTCACTGGAAAAGACCATGATGCTGAGAAAGATTGAAGGCAGGAGGAGAAGGGGGTGACAGAGGATGAGATGGCTGGATGGCATCACTGACTCAATGAACATGAGTTTGAGCAAATCCCAGGAGATAGTGATGGACAGGGAAGCCTGGCACATTGCAGTCCATGGAGTTGCAAAGAGTCAGACATGACTGAGTTACTGAACATCAACAATGATTACATAGGCTAGCCATGTCAGTTTGGGTGGTATTCCACAAAGCATGATTACTAGAATATGAATAATATTGTGAGCAAATTTGTAGACTAAACATCTCAGTTTGCCCCATGGCTTACAATGATTCACATTCCTCCCATATACAAGATGATCATTTCCTCCAAACCCCTTAAAAATCTCAATACTTTATAGCATCAGTAAAAGACCCAAGTTTACCATCTAAATAAAATCAAGTGCAAATAAAACTCCTTGAATCTGGTTCTGAGTTCTCAATATGAAGACCTGGAACTAAATAGACAAGGTATTTATAACCCACACTCCCAGCAAACAATTTTTGGGAGAGGCAAAGGATAACCACTATAGGCTTTCTCATTGAAAAATTCAAACAATAGGAGGTATGTAGGTTTCATGGACCCAGAGCAATTCTGAAATCCCACAAGGCATATGCTGTCAGTTCCTTCATTAGGATTGAAGTCCATGTTCTTTGCTCCAGGAACTCTGGTTCTTTAGTTCTGCCTTCTCAATCATTCTTTCTTGTCAGGAAATGCAGCTTGTGTTCACTGCTGAGTACTTTTTATGTTTGCTTCATGTATGTAAAATGACTGAAAATTCAAATTCCTCTTTGTATTCTTACTGTCTCTGCCCTTTACAGATCAGGCTAGCAGCGTCTCTGTCTATATAACTCACAAAATTTCTTTGCTCTCTTACAAATCTTATTGGGGTTCATTTCATTTGACAAAGCTACGCCAGTAGCATCTTCAGGATAGCATACTTTCTACCTTCAGGTTATGCAGAAGCTGTGAAAACAAAGCCCAACTGTTGAACTGAATGGTTCTTTGAGTTACTACCTTATATCTTTCTGAGGTTTTAACAGAGGATTTTATAATTACATTTATGGCTTTATTTTCAAATCATAATTTTCTGGCTTAAAAAATAGGCCATTGTTATCTCTCATAGTTCCTTGTGGGCCTAATATTTACAGGTGCCCTGGGTGATTTTGCTTAAGCGTCTCTCTTAAGGTTGTGGTCAAAATGGGGGCCAGGTTCAGTCATCTGAAGGCATGACTGGGGCTGGAAAAATCTACTCTCAAAGTGAATCACTTAAATGGCTGGCAAGTTGTTTCTGTTTACCGGCAGGAAGCCTTGGTTCATCCCCATGTGACTCTTCCCACAAGGTTTTATTTTAATGTCCCCATGATATGATACATGGATTTCCCCAGAGTAAATGATCCAAGAGAGGGCAAGTTATAAATCAAAGTGCTTTAATGACTTAATCTTGGGAATCATATAAAACCACTTCTACAGTATTCTGTCTATCGTAAAGGCCACCCATGATTCAAACTGGGTAAGTACTATACCAAGACAAAAATACCAGGGGAAGTGAGGCATACTTGACCATTTCAGAAGCTAACTTGCTTTCTAGTGAGAGGAAATAGATACTAAACACTAAATATCATAAGCAAACTAAACAACATGATCAAAGATGTGAAGTGTTATGAATAAGAAGAAAGAAAAAGATCAGGATTAGGGGATAGGGAAAGAAGTTTACAGTAATGAATAGAGGAGTCAGAGTAGACCTCATTGAAAAAAATGATAGCTTTGTAGAAAGTAATATTATAATATTGATATTCTAATAATATACCGTCATATTCTGTTTCAAAGAGTATTATATTTTCAATCACAGACTCAATTGAATATACTAAAAAACACATTTCTTATTATGTCTAAGGCTACATACAAAGCTCATAAAAGCCTCTTTCCAAGGATTTGGTGTTTACAGACCTTGTATAAGGGGTTAGAAGTTAATACTAAAAGGACTTACAGTAATTCTTAGTGATCTGTTATTTATTTGTGCATTCTTTTTTTTTTTTTATTTGTGCATTCTTAACCAGATGGTCAACACCAAAATCAGATTGATTATATTCTTTGCAGCCAAAGATGGAGAAGCTCTATACAGTCAGCAAAAACAAGATCAGGAGCTGACTGTGGCTCAGATCATGAACTCCTTATTGCCAAATTCAGACTGAAATTGAAGAAAGTAGGGAAAACCACTATACCATTCAGGCATGACCTAAATCAAATCCATTATGATTATACAGTGGAAGTGAGAAATAGATTTAAGGGACTAGATCTGATAGATACAGTGCCTGATGAACCATGGACAGAGGTTCATGACATTGTACAGGAGACAGGGATCAAGATCATCCCCATGGGAAAAGAAATGCAAAAAAGCAAAATGGCTGTCTGGGGAGGCCTTACAAATAGCTGTGAAAAGAAGAAAAGCAAAAAGCAAAGGAGAAAAGGAAAAATATAAGCATCTGAATGCAGAGTTCCAAAGAATAGCAAGAAGAGATAAGAAAGCCTTCCTTAGCAATCAATGCAAAGAAATAGAGGAAAACAACAGAATGGGAAAGACTAAAGATCTCTTCAAGAAAATTAGAGATACCAAGGGAACATTTCATGCAAAGATGGGCTCGATAAAGGACAGAAATGGTATGGACCTAACAGAAGCAGAAGATATTAAGAAGAGGTGGCGACCATTATTTAATGCATACAAAATAATGGATGTAAGATATATGAAACTTAATGAAGTATAATAATAAAGTGGACATATATGAGTTCAGTTCCATTCAGTCATTCAGTCATGTCCGATTCTTTGCAACCCCACGGACTGCAGCACATCAGGCCTCCCTGTCCATCACCAACTCCCAGAGCTTGCTCAAACTCATGTCCATCAAGTCGGTGATGCCATCCAACCATCTCATCATCTGTTTTCCCCGTCTCCTCCAGCCTTCAATCCTTCCCAACATCAGGGTCTTTTCAAATGAGTCAGTTCTTTGTATCCGGTGGCTGAAGTATTGGAATTTCAGCTTCAACATCAGTCCTTCCAATGAATATTCAGGACTGATTTCCCTTAGGATGAACTGGTTGGATCTCCTTGCAGTCTAAAGGACTCTCATGAATGAGTCTTCTCCAACACCACAGTTCAAAATCATCAATTCTTTGGTGCTCAGCTTTCTTTATAGTCCAACTCTCACATCCATACATGACTACTGGAAAAACCATAGCTTTGACTAGATGGACCTTTGTCAGCAAAGTAATGTTTCTGCTTGTTAATATGCAGTCTGGGTTGGTCATAGCTTTTCTTCCAAGAAGCAAGCATCTTTTAATTTCATGGCTGCAGTCACCATCTGCAGTGATTTTGGAGCCCCCCAAAATAAAGTCAGCCACTGTTCCCACTGTTTCCCCATCCATTTGCCATGAAGTGATGGGACCAGATGCCATGATCTTAGTTTTCTGAATGTTGAGTTTTAAGTCAGCTTTTTCACTCTCCTCTTTCACTTTCATCAAGAGGCTCTTTAGTTCTTCTTTGCTTTCTGTCATAAGGGTGGTGTCATCTGTATATCTGAGGTTATTGATGTTTCTCCCAACAGTCTTGATTCCAGCTTGTGCTTCATCCAGCCCGACATTTCACATGATGTACTCCGCATAACAATTAAGTAAGCAGGTGATAATATATAACCTTGACATATTTCTTTCCCATTTCAGAACCAGTGTGTTGTTCCATGTCTAGTTCTAACTGTTGCTTCTTCACCTGCGTACAGATTTTTCAGGAGGCAGGTAAGGTGGTCAGGTAAGTTAATAGTTCACGGACTTACATGAACCACCATCCAAATTCAACATCAGACTATTACCTCTCCTTTTGAAAATGCTTTTTTGTTCTTCCCTAATCCTACCTAGACAGGGAGGCCTGTTGTGCTGCAGTTCATGGGGTTGCAAAGAGTCGGACACGACTGAGTGACTGAACTGAACACTACCTATCTTCCATTTTACTGCCCTGAAATGTAAATCCTATCATGAATTTTGAGCTTATCATTCTGGTTGTTAAAACATGTCTAACGTATATATGAATATTGCTAAGGCATTATTAGCACTCAATTTGTTTGTTTTTGCATATATGTAGCCCTCTAAAATTCTTTTTTTTTCCTCCAGAAAGCATTGTTTCTAAGATTCAGTTGTGTTCTTGTGTAAACTGTTATCCACCTGATTTAAATTACATACAGTATTATATCATGTGTATACACCACTAATGATGCTTTCTCTGGTCAATAAATGCTTAATTCCAGTCCTTAATGTGATTAAAATGATGATGCTAGAAAATTCTTGGGCAGGTTTTCCCAGGGTGAGAATGAAGAAGGTTAAGATACCACTTAGAGTAATAACAATAACAACAATACAAATAGATAGCTAGGAATAAATTTATCAAAAAACTGTATAAGACTTTTCTGCATACAAATTTAAAAACTTATTGAGACAAAAGAGACAAATAGAAATATGTACCATGTTTGGAAGGAATGATGCTCAAGCTGAAACTCCAGTACTTTGGCCCCCTCATGTGAAGAGTTGACTCATTGGAAAAGACTCATGCTGGGAGGGATCAGGGGCAGGAGGAGAAGGGGACGACAGAGGATGAGATGGCTGGATGGCATCACTGACTCGATGGCCGTGAGTCTGAGTGAACTCTGGGAGTTGGTGATGGACAGGGAGGCCTGGCGTGCTGCGATTCATGGGGTCGCAAAGGTCAGACACGACTGAGCGACTGAACTGAACTGAACTGAACCATGTTCATCAACTGACATAAAACTTCAGTTCTCTTTAAATTAATGTATAGATTAAATGTAATTTTAATAAAACCTTAAAAGTTTTAAAGAAACTTCGCCAGCTGATTATGAAGTTAATATGAATGTACAAAATCCTAATAACAGCTAAGACAATCCTAACAAAGAAGACAAATACGTTTTGGAAATTTGTCTTAATCAGACATAGTAAAGTTCAAAACCATCTGATCTTCATCATGTACCATGATTACTTTTCTCCTTAAGCACATGTATTCTTCTGGGGGGAAAATTCAATATCAAAAGCATGTGGACGTCTTAGCCTCATTGTGTATCAAAATTGAAACAAATAGCTATTAATAATACTGTTAGCATGTAACTTTATTTTCTCTCAATGGGACTAAGCAACAGAGTAAAGTTATTAAATTAATGATCTGCATGAATTTTAATGATTGTTATCAGAGATATTTGTTTAATTTAGGGCAATAATTGACTGGTGTTATTATGCTGTCCCCATAGACTTTTCAGAGTCTGTTCTGTGAGGTGAGTTTCAAACTGTGTGGCCTGAGACACCTAAATGCCTTTGATCACATTTTTAAAGAACATGGGAATAAGAGCAAAGTTTCAACTTTCTGTGAAATGATGCCAGGCCCGACAGGAGCTCTATCACTTCACCTGACTCTGTGCTTTGATCTCTTTCCACCATAATTAGATCAGTGTTTGTAATGAAATATTTCTATTGCTCCACTCATATAAATTCAATATGGTTGCTTAATAAAATCAATGAGATACACCAATTAATAATAAGCCAAATTTTAAATCAGAATACAGCTTTTGAATATATAAATGTACATGAATATAAAGTGTTCAACTGGCTTACAGGAGGAATGCAAAAACAAAGTTTCTACTTAGTGCATTATCCATTTGACAGTGTATTAATACAATTTCTGATATTAATATTTATCTTTTTCCCTCAAAAATATTACTTTTGTTATCTAATTACTTACTCTAGGAAGTCTTATCTAATTTCATAAAGAACTCATTGCACCCATTTTGTACAATTCTAGTATCCAGCATGCACACCTATCATAGCTTTTATACTCCCTTATTCCACCAAACCGCTCACATAACTGTTTTTCTTTACAGACTGTAATCTCTTGAAAGCACAGATACCATCCTATTCATCTGTGAGTGCCACCTAAAGGAAAGCAGTGGACCTTCCTCATAAGGAACATCAAATCTTTGAACTATTGTTTCCATGACCATATCAACCGAAATATGCTCCTTTTGATAATCATTTCTTTCATAGTGTCAGCTGAAAAAAAAAAATGAACATCCTAAAAGTTGAGTGTTATGTTTTATTTGGCGATTTTCTAAGGACTTCAAGCCGGGAGGTAGCCTCTCAGATAGTTCTGAGGAACCGCTCCAAAGGGGTAAGGATAGAGCCATGACACATAGGAACTTTTGCGACAAAGACCAGGTGCTCAGAACAAAAGTTTACTGATAATAAACAAACAAACAAAAAAACTAGATAGCTGAAGGAATTTAGCACTTGTCTATGAATGGAAGGAAATGGCAACCCACTCCAGTGTTCTTGCCTGGAGAATCCCAGGGACAGTGGAGCCTGGTGGGCTGCCGTCTATGGGGTCACACAGAGTCGGACACGACTGAAGTGACTTAGCAGCAGCAGCAGCATGAATGGGAAGATATAAGAATCCGGGGTCCCTGATATCATTCTTTCTAATTCCTTCTATGTGCACCTCAGCAACCGGGGCCAGTATCCTGTGCTCTCTCATCCTGGGCGCACCACTGTGGGGATGGCCGCAATGGCTGATGGCTTGGTGGAAGGCATCCTATTTCTACCCTGAGTTCCCTCAGGGCTCACAGTAGGGGCAGCTGTGATGTGACGGCTTAATGGCTGCAACATCTTTGGTTTAGTGACCTGGCAGGCAACATTTTTTCCGTTGACAAGAACTTCCCCTAGTTTTACTTAAAGGTTTTTTGAGTGTTTTCAGAAAATCATTACATGATCTTTTCTTCACACCAGTTTATGATGTTCACTAATCCAAGCTATACTTACTGTCTTATCTGTCAAGCATGGGGGCTTCCCAAGTGGTAAGAATCCATCTGCCAATGAAGGACATGCAAGAGACATGGCTTTTATCCCTGGGTTGGAAAGAGCCCATGGAGCAGGAAATGGCAACCCATTGTAGTATTCTTGCCTGGAAAACTCCATGGACGGAGGAGACTGGTGGGCTACAGTCCTTGGGGTCATAAAGAGTCAGACACAACTGAGTATGCAAACACACACAAGCATGGTGCTAGGTACTAGTCTCTTATAAACATGAGACACAGTCTGTCCTTAAATAATTCAATGACAAATCAGACAAAATACAAAACTTATAAGTACTTATTAATTAATGCAATGCAATTGGTGCTATTATATAGACAGGAACAGAGAAATCTGGAAACATACATTTAGTGACTAATTCTGGCTACTTGAAGAAAGACTGAAGGAAAAGAAGCATGTTTGCACTTAACATATAGGCAAGAAGAAATTTTTTTTTAAAGAAGGTGTACAAAGACATAGTTTAAAAAGACCCTAGCAGATATACTGAATAAGCAACACTCTAAATTTGGAGCCCATGGTATCTGAGATGGAGAAGAAGGAGGTTGGAAAGTTAGCTAGAGGTACAGAACAGACTCTAGAAACAATGTTAAGAAATGTGTACTTTATTTGCCAACATGAATATAGAAGAAATATTTAAACGAGGCAAAGACATCATCAGAGTTCTCTTTAGAAACGACGGTTCAGAATAAAGATGCATTTGAAAGTGTAAGAAGTCTATGGCAGAATGACAAATCAGGAGGTTTTAAAATCTTTTAGAGAAAATATGAGATGACCTTTCAAATGTGTAGAAATTTGGGGGCACAAAGATTCATTTGGTTGATGTTAGTAAAATAGACTCAACCAAGCACAAGGGAATGAAAAGTAGTATGAGGGAGTTAAAGGTGATCCCCATTTCTTCTATGAGACACTGAAAATGAAAAGGATCTCTCTATTTAAATAATGTTTGGGATCCCAACAAAATTCAGGCAGAAATGTCTAGTAAATAAGTATATCTGAAATTCGAGAATAAAGTTGGGACTGGCTGATGAGAAGTTGTCCATTTATAAGTGGTAAAACAATGACAGTAGATGGCATTACCCAAGGTTTATTCAGAGGCAAAAATGAAAGAGAGAAAGACTAGACCTTGAGTCACCTACCAACATATAAGTAACGGCCAGAGGAAAAACACCCCGTGAAGAATCCCAGGAAGAATTATCAAAATGATAACTATAAACTATGAAAGATAGGTTATTGTATGCATGCATGGTAAATCTCTTCAGTTGTGTCCAGCTCTTTGTGACCCTAAGAATGGTAGCCTGCCAGGATCCTCTGTCCATGGGATTCTCCAGTCATGAATACTGGAGTATGTTGCCATGCCCTCCTCCAAGGGATCTTCCCAACCTCGGGTTCAAACCCATGTCTCTCATATCTCCTGCATTGGCAGATGGGTTCTTTATCAATAGCGCCACCTGGGAAGCTGGAGGAGGTCATTCAGTTCAGCTCAGTTCAGTTCAGTCGCTCAGTCGTGTCAGACTCTTTGCAACCCCATGAATTGCAGCACGCCAGGCCTCCCTGTCCATCACCAACTCCCGGAGTTCACTCAAACTCATGTCCATCGAGTAGGTGATGCCATCCAGCCATCTCATCCTCTGTCGTCCCCTTCTCCTCCTGCCCCCAATCCCTCCCAGTATCAGGGTCTTTTCCAATGAGTCAACTCTTCACATGAGGTGGCCAAAATATTGGAGTTTCAGCTTCAGCATCAGTCCTTGCAATGAACACCCCCAGGACTGATCTCCTTTAGGATGGACTGGTTGGGTCTCCTTGCAGTCCAAGGGACCCTCAAGAGTCTTCTCCAACACCACAGTTCAAAAGCATCAATTCTTCGGTGCTCAGCTTTCTTCACAGTCCAACTCTCACATCCATACATAACCACTGGAGAAACCATAGTCTTCACTAGATACACCTTTGTTGGCAAAGTAATGTCTCTGCTTTTGAATATGCTATCTAGGTTGGTCATAAGTTTCCTTCCAAGGAGTAAGCGTCTTTTAATTTCATGGCTGCAATCACCATCTGCAGTGATTTTGGAGCCCAAAAAAATAAAGTCTGACACTGTTTCCACTGTTTCCCTATCTATTTCCCATGAAGTGATGGGACCAGATGCCATAATCTTAGTTTTCTGTATGTTGAGCTTTAAGCCAACCTTTTAACTCTCCTCTTTCACTTTCATCAAGAGGCTTTTTAGTTCCTCTTCACTTTCTGCCATCAGGGTGGTGTCATCACTGTTCATCAAATGAGAAGAAACTGCCATGGAGGTTAGAAAAGCCATTCAGAGTAAGGCAGGAGTCAGAAACTAGAATACAAAGGTTTGAGCTGCAAGCATGGAAGACACAAACTATTCTTTAATGAAAATGATGCTGAAAGAAAAAGAGAGATATAAAATCAGTACTTTTAGCAGAAAGTTAACAAAAATGTCTTTCATTGATACTTGAAAAGAAGGAGCTAAAAGAACAGGCAGAATTTGATGTAAAGAAAACAGAAAAGATAATGGAATAAGATTACAGTATAAGTGATGGAAACTGAGATATTGGTATATGTCTCCTACTGAAGCCATAGCTTGGTAGCTTACAGCAAAAAAAAATGTATTATCTTGACAGTTTGGAAGTCAAAAGTCTGAAATGGGATTAATGGGACTAAAAATAAACATGTCAGTAAGGCTGTATTCCTTTGTGGAGGCTATAGGGGAGAAGCCTCTTGCTTGCTTCTTCAAGCAAGCTACCTACATTCTTTGGTTTGTGGCTTGGATTGAGGCTCCATCTCCAAAACCAGAAACAGAGTATTTTCAAATCTCTCTCTCTCCATTGTTCATATCTTCATATCTCCTCTGACCCTCTGACTTCCCACTTACGAGGACTCTAGTGAGTAAATTGAGCCAACCCAGACAATCCAGGACAATCTCATTATCTCAAAATCCTTAACTTAATCTTTAAAGTCTCTTTTGCCATTGCTGTTGTTTGTCTGTAAGTCATGTCCAACTCTTTGCAACCTCATGAACTGCAGTTCACCAGGCTTCTCTGTCCTCTACAGTCTCCCAGAGTTTGCTCATATTCATGGCCATTGAGTTAGTGGTGCTATCCAACCTTCTCATCCTCTGCCACCCTCTTCTCTTTTTGCCTTCAATCTTTCCCAGCTTCAGGGTCTTTTCCAATGAATTGGTTCTTCAAATCAGGTGGCCAAAGTATTGGATCTTCAACTTCAGAATCAGTCCTTCCAATGAACACCCAGGACTGATCTCCTTTAGGATTGACTAGTCTCCTCTTGCAGTCCAAGGGACTCTCAAGAGTCTTCTTCTGCTCCATAATTCAGAAGCATGAATTCTTCAGTGCTCAGCGTTCTTTATGGTCCTACTCTAACACCCATACATGACTACTGAGAAATCCATAGCTTTGACTATACAGACCTTTGTTGGCACAGTGATATCTCTGCTTTTTAAATACATTGTCTAGGTTTGTCATAGCTTTCTTTCCAAGGAGTAAATGTGTTTTAATTTCATGGCTGCAGTCTCCATCAGCAGTGATTTTAGAGCCCCCAAAAATAAAATGTGTCACTGCTTCCACTTCTTCCCCTTCTATTTGTTATGAAGTGATAGGACTGGATGCCATGATCTTTTCCAAGATTTAAGTTATTTGAGTATTGAGTTTTAAGCCCGCTTTTTCACTCTCCTTTCACTTTCATCAAGAGACTCTTAGATTCTCTTCATTTTCTGCTGTTAGAGTGGTATCATCTGCATATCTAAGCTCACTGATATTTCTCCTAGCAATCTTGATTCTAGCTTGTGATTCATCCAGCCCAGCACTTCCCATGATGTACTCTGCATATAAGTTAAAGAAACAGGGTGACAATATACAATCTTGTCTTCCTCCTTTCCCAATTTTGTACCAGTCAGTTATTCCATGTAAAGTTCTAATTGTTGCTTCCTGACTCACATACAGGTTTCTCAGGAGATAGGTCGGGTCTGGGATCCGCATCTCTTGAAGAATTTTCCAGTTTGCTGTGAACCACACAGTCAAAGGCTTTAATGTAGGCAATGAAGCAGAAGCAGATGTTTTTCTGGAATTCCTTTGGTTTTTCTATGATCCAATGGATGTTGGCAATTTGATCTCTGGTTCCTCTGCCTTTTCTAAATCCAGCTTGTACATCAGGAAGTTCTCAGTTCACATAATGTTGAAGCCTAGCTTGAAGGATTTCGAGCATAACCTTACTAGCATGTGAAATGAGTGCAACTGTATGGTAGTTTGAACATTTTTTGACATTGACCTTCTTTGAGATTGGAACGAAAATTGATCTTTTCCAGTCTTGTGGCCACTGCTGAATTTTCCAAATTTGATGACATAGTGAATGCAGCTCTTTCACAGCATCATCTTTTAGGATTTTAAATAGCTCAGTTGAAAGTCCATCACCCCCACTAGCTTGTTTGTAGTAAAATATTCTAATGCCCAGTTGACTTCACACTCCAGGATGTTTGGCTCTAGGTGAGTGACCACACCATTGTAGTTATCTAGGTCATTAAGATCTTTTTTGTTTAGTTCTCCTGTATATTCTTGCCACTCTTCTAAATCTCTTCTGTTTCTGTTAGGTCCTTACCATTTCTGTCCTTCATTGTGCCCATCCTTGCTTGAAATGTTCCCTTGGTATCTCCAATTTTCTTGACGAGATCTCTAGTCTATCCCATTCTATTGTTTCCTATTTCTTTATATTGTTCATTTAAGAAGGCCATCTTACCCTTCCTTGCTATTCTCTGAAACTCTGCATTCAGTTGGGTATATCTTTCCTATTCTCCCTTGCCTTTTGCTTCTCTTCTATCCTCAGGTATTTGTAAGGCCTCCTCAAACAACTACTTTGCCTCCTTGAATTTCTTTTTCTTTGGAATGATTTTAGTCACTGCCTTCCTGTACAATGTTGCAAACTTCTGTCCATATTCTTCAGGCACTCTGTCTACCAGATCTAATCCCTTTAACATATTTGTCACTTCTATCGTATAATCATAAGAGATTTGATTTAGGTCATACCTGAATGGGTCTAGTGGTTTTCCCTACTTTCTTCAATTTGAGCCTGAATTTTGCAATAAGGAGTTCATGATCTGAGTATCAGTCAGCTCCAGGTCTTATTTTTACTGACTGTCTAGAGCTTCTCCAACTTCAGCTGTAAAGAATACAATCAATTTCATTTCAGTGTTGACCGTTTGGTGATGTCCATGTGTAGAGTCAATGTTGTGTTGTTGGAAAATGTTGTTTGCTCTGACCAGTGTGTTCCCTGACAAAACTCTGTCAACCTTTGCCCTGCTTCATTTTGTACTCCAAGGCCAAACTTGCCTGTTACTCCAGGTATCTCTTGACTTCCTACTTTTGCATTACAATTCCCTATGATGAAAAGGATATCTTTTTTTGGTGTTAGTTCTAGAAGGTCTTGTAGGTCTTCATAGAACCGCTCAACTTCAGCTTCTTTGGCATCAGTGTTTAGTGCATAGACTTGGATTACTGTGATGTTGAATAGTTTGCTTTGGAAATGAACCAAAATCATTCTGTCGTTTTTGAGATTGCACCCAAGCACCACATTTCAGACTCTTCATTAACTGTGAGGGCTACTCCATTTCTTTTAAACAATTCTTACCCACAGTAGTAGATTTAACAGTCATGTGAATTAAATTTGCCCATTCCTGTCCATTTAAGTTCACTGATTCCTAAGATGTCAATGTTCACTCTTGCCATCTCTTGCTTGACCATGTCCAATTTACCTTGATTCATGGACCTAACATTCCAGGTTCTTATGTAATATTATTCTTTACAGCATCAGACTTACTTTCACCACCAGACTTATCCACAACTGAGTGCCATTTCTGCTTTGACCCAGCTGCTTCATTCTTTCTGAAGGTTTTGGTAATTGCCTTCTACTCTTTCCAAGTAACATACTGGACACCTTCCCACCTGGGAGGTTCATCCTCTGGTGTCATATCTTTTTTCCTTTTATACTGTTCATGGGGTTCTCATGGCAAAAAAAACTCTAGTGGTTTGCCTTTCCTTCTTCCAGTGGACCACATTTTGCCAAAACTCTTCATTATAACCCATCTGTCTTGGGTGGCCCTGCAAGGCATGTCTCATAGCTTCATTGAGTTACAGAAGCCCCATTATCATGACAAGACTATGATCCATGAAGGGGCTCTTTTGCCATATGAGATAATATATTCACAAGTGCCAGATATTAAGATACCAACATTTGTTGAGGACCATTATTCTATCTACCACATTGCCTAAGGGGAGAATGATTAAACTGGGAAGGGACAATCAACCCCTCTTATTTCAAGAGCAGAAAAGGAGGCCAAAATGGATGATGCCATATATAAGTACAGGGGCAAAATCAGGAACTAGTCCTGTTTGATGTTTATATTTTCTTCTTGGCAGCATTGAAAAGGTGAAGTATGCCATTGATAAGAAGAATAAATTTTGGAAAAGCTACTGAGTATGTTCCCCACCACCCCTCTCCCCCAAAGAAATGACTAGAAACAGATGAAGAGACCATGAACAAGCATGGCGGGCAGGGGGCAATGCTTCCAATGGAGTTAGTTTAGTTGTTAAGTTGTGCCCTACTCTTGGACCCCATGGATTGTAGCCTGCCAGGCTCTTCTGTCTGTGGGATTTCCCAGGCAAGAATACTTGATTGGGTTGCCATTTGCTTCTGCAGGGGATCTTCCCAATGGAGTTAGAAAGCACGAAGTCTTTGGGAAGTTTATTGGCTTAGCATGGAAATTTGTTGAGCAGTACTTCGCAGTTGAGAATGGAATTAAAGAAAATGAACAACTGGATCCATCAGCTAATAGATATCTGAGGGTGATTGAAGTTGGAAAAATAAGGAGGAATATGAGCAAGGATCCTGCTGAGTAAGGATCCTGGTGTGTGTGTGTATATATATATATATATATATATATATATATCAGTTCAGTTCAGTTGCTCAGTCGTGTCCAACTCTTTGCAACCCCATGAATTGCAATCGCAGCACGCCAGGCCTCCCTGTCCATCACCAACTCCTGGAGTTCACTCAAACTCACGTCCATCGGGTCAGTGATACCATCCAGCCATCTCATCCTCTGTTGTCCCCTTCTCCTCCTGCCCCCAATCCCTCCCAGCATCAAAGTTTTTCCAATGAGTCAACTCTTTGCATGAAGTGGCCAAAGTACTGGAGTTTCAGCTTTAGCATCATTGCCTCCAAAGAAATCCCAGGGCTGATCTCCTTCAGAATGGACTGGTTGGATCTCCTTCAAGTCCAAGGGACTCTCAAGAGTCTTCTCCAACACCACAGTTCAAAAGCACCAATTCTTCGACACTCAGCTTTCTTCACAGTCCAACTCTCACATCCATACATGACCACTGGAAAAACCATAGCCTTGACTAGACGGACCTTTGTTGGCAAAGTAATGTCTCTGCTTTTGAATATGCTATCTAGGTTGGTCATAACTTTTCTTCGAAGGAGTAAGCGTCTTTTAATTTCATGGCTGCAGTCACCATCTGCAGTGATTTTGGAGCCCAAAAAAAATAAAAGTCTGACACTGTTTCCACTGTTTCCTCATCTATTTCCCATGAAGTGATGGGACCAGAAGCCATGATCTTCATTTTCTGAATGTTGAGTTTTAAGCCAACTTTTTCACTCTCTTCTTTCACTTTCACCAAGAGGCTTTTTAGTTCCTCTTCACTTTCTGCCATAAGGGTGGTGTCATCTTCATATCTGAGGTTATTGATATTTCTCCCGGCAATCTTGATTCCAGCTTGTGCTTCTTCCAGCCCAGCGTTTCTCATGATGTACTCTGCATATAAGTTAAATAAGCAGAGTGACAATATACAGCCTTGACGTACTCCTTTTCCTATTCAGAACCAGTCTGTTGCTCCATGTCCAGTTCTAACTGTTGCTTCCTGACTTGCATACAAATTTCTTAAGAGGCAGGTCAGGTGGTCTGGTATTCCCAAGTCTTGAAGAATTTTCCACAGTTTATTGTGATCCACACAGTCAAAGGCTTTGGCATAGTCAATAAAGCAGAAATAGATGTTTTCTTGGAACTCTCTTGCTTTTTCCATGATCCAGCAGATGTTGGCAATTTGATCTCTGGTTCCTCTGCCTTTTCTAAAACCAGCTTGAACAACTGGAAGTTCACGGTTCACGTATTACTGAAGCCTGGCTTGGAGAATTTTGAGCATTACTTTACTAGCGTGTGAGATGAGTGCAATTGTGTGGTAGTTTGAGCATTCTTTGGCATTGCCTTAGTGCCTCAGTGGCCACTGCTGAGTTTTCCAAATTTGCGGACATATTGAGTGCAGCACTTTCACAGCATCATCTTTCAGGATTTGAAATAGCTCAACTGGAATTCCATCACCTCCACTAGCTTTGTTTGTAGTGATGCTTTCTAAGGCCCACTTGACTTCACATTCCAGGATGTCTGGCTCCAGGTCAGTGATCACACCATCGTGATTATCTGGGTCATGAAGATCTTTTTTGTACAGTTCTTCTGTGTATTCTTGCCACCTCTTAATATCTTCTGCTTCTGTTAGGTCCATACCATTTCTGTCCTTTATCGAGCTTCTGTCTTTATCTTCTGCTTCTGTTAGGTCCATACCATTTCTGTCCATTGCATGAAATGTTCCCTTAGTATCTCTAATTTTCTTGACAAGATCTCTAGTCTTTCCCATTCTGTTGTTTTCCTCTATTTCTTTGCATTGATTGCTAAGGAAGGCTTTCTTATCTCTTCTTGCTATTCTTTGGAACTCTGCATTCAGATGCTTATATCTTTCCTTTTATCCTTTGCTTTTCGCTTCTCTTCTTTTCACAGCTGTTTGAAAGCCTTTTCACAGGCCTCCCCAGACAGCCATTTTGCTTTTTTGCATTTTTTTTCCATGGGGATGGTCTTCATCCCTGTCTTCTGTACAATGTCCCGAACCTCCGTCCATAGTTCATCAGGCACTCTGTCTATCAGATCTAGTCCCTTAAATCTATTTCTCACTTCCATTGTATAATCATAAGGGATTTGATTAGGTCAAACCTGAATGGACTAGTGGTTTTCCCTACTTTCTTCAATTTCAGTCTGAATTTGGCAATAAGGAGTTCATGATCAGTCAGCTCCTGGTCTTGTTTTTGTTGACTGTTTAGAGCTTCTCCATCTTTGGCTGCAAAGAATATAATCAATCTGATTTCGGTGTTGACCATCTGGTGATGTCCATGTGTAGAGTCTTCTCATGTGTTGTTGGAAGAAGGTGTTTGCTATGACCAGTGCATTTTCTTGGCAAAACTCTATTAGTCTTTGCCCTGCTTCATTCTGTATTCCAAGGCCAAATTTGCCTGTTACTCCAGGTGTCTCTTGACTTCCTACTTTTGCATTCCAGTCCCCTATAATGAAAAGGACATCTTTTTGGGTGTTAGTTCTAAAAGGTCTTGTAGGTCTTCATAGAACCATTCAACTTTGGCTTCTTTGATATTATCCTGGTGAATTATATATACATATAATTGAAATCACTGATCCTAGCATTTGGCTTTCTCAGGTTCACTCTTCCCCAATGGTGAAATATTATAAACATTTATATAATGTATAAGATATGTGGGGAAGGAGGAGGGAGAGAGAGAAAAGGAGAGAGAATGAAAGAGAATCATTGCCAGGCCTTAGAAATGCAAAATCCTTATCTAAGGCACTGACAGATCAGTATCTCTATGTTTTTAAATTATAAAATCATGCAGTAACCAAACTGAGGAGGTTGAAACTTACAAAAGTTGAATTAGGATAATTAATAAATCCATCCTCATTCTTCTAGTATGTCATATTGATTCAATTTTTTGATGGACTGATTAACTTTATTGAAAGTTGTTTTTTTTTTTTTTTTAGGTTTAAAGCTAATCAGGAAATAGAGTTTTCCCATTGGCAAAGGTAAAAAAAACATAATTTACTACATAATTATTTGATAATTACTTTGTCTCCAGATGTCTTTTATGTGAAGTTTCACTCTCTCCTATGTAATCTGTTCCCTTTAGTTTAACTTTATATATTATTTTTCACATTTATCACTTATAATTCATTAAAATATTATGCAAATTTCTTTAGCAGGTCAAGGCCTGTCAGTCAACATTCTAGAACAATCTTTTCATTCCTGAATATTTTACTTCTAAATTTCCTTAACTAGAAATATGCTGGCAAGCCCTTCGTTAAATGTGAAATGCTCTTATAATGATTTTTTAAATAAAATATTACATTATTTTTTGTTTCTTTAAATAATCTGTATTTCTTTGTTCCTTTTCTTGGCCTCATTTGCACAGGCAACCAAGGGATCTAGAGAAATTTGAATATTTTAAACTATAATACTTGGTAAAGCAGAATGTGTATCAAAATCACATAAAGAACTTTGCAAATATGCAAATGGCAACAAGATTAGTAAATATTTTGAAGAAAAGGGAAGACATACTCAGTACCCTGGGTTAAGATTGCTGTGAGAGCAATGAGGAAAGATCACAAGCTGGAGCCCCAGAGGGGATCACATTCCCATGATCAGTGTGCAGAGTAATGCAGTCTTGAGCCAAGGTGATGATCATAAGATGGCAAGATTGTTAGAGATGAAAGAGAAAAATGTAACATCAGTGTTAAAAAAAAACAAAGAAAAGCCACCCTGACTAAATCACAGAGTTGTTCTGGAGACAGCGCAAAATTTCAGCAGGAAAAATGATTTGAAAAACCTAATTCTCTACTTGTTCAAAGTCTTCATATGATTTGTTATGTAAAAGCCCATTTCTGTCTCTTCAGGCTCTGTGCTTCTCTTGGAAGATTTTATGAGAGGAGAGTTCATGCCTGCCACAAGCTAATACTTCTGCAGTCAGTACTTAGAGCTTGCTTTTGCAGGCAGTTATGGAAATGGATTTTTATTAGTTTCTTCCTCAAAAAAAAGAAAAAAGAAAACATGATATGCATATCTCTTTAAGAGGCAAGGGGTGTGAGAAAAATGTTTGTCTTATTTAAAGATTTACACAAGTAACACCCAATATTATGCTCAAAGCCATAGACTTTTTTTTATAATAAAATGAGATTCCAGTACTCAAAAATTCTGATAAATGAGAAAAATGATATTTTTTTCTGCCGTTTATCCAAATGAATTAGTAATAAAATAAAGTTTAAAAAATTTAAATGAAGTATATTAAAACTATTCAGTATATACATCGAACGTGACATACAATATTTTTACTGTTAAAGAACAAAGAAACAAAATTATACCAAAATGGGTTGTATCTCAAGTTCATTTTAGTTTTTCATGGTTTCCATGCAACCAAATTCTATCTTTTCCCTTGCTGTTAGAGCTGACATTTGAAAGTAACCTGTTAAGTAACTATGACTTTAGTAGTATTAAACTGAATGAGGGACAGTTAAAAAAAAAAAAAAAAAAAAACCTGCTTTTGAATCATTAGTCAACAAACAATTAATTATACTGGCAAACAACTGCATCCACAAAGTATCACTGCCATTGGGCTGAAATAAGCATGTTTCAGAGAATGTCAACTGTAAGTCAATCACCATCACTGTAGGTAACGTGAAAAATAAAACCTTATCACATTGGAAAGCTTATTCTTATTCTCAGAGAAAAAAGGTCATATCTATTATATGTTTGAATGAAAACGTCTGAGTCATTGCAATATTAATGTATAAAATAGCAACGTTTTTACTCATCTGTGCACACATTAATCATCGAAAAATTCCAAGAAAATATAATAATCAAATAGTATGCTTCATTTTAAGTTAATTTATATGAAAAGTTAAACATAGTTTCATAAAGTAATTTTCACATCTTAAATGAATTTATTTAACTGAGAGACTTACCATTGATTTCCTTTGACTAGTCTCTTTATTAGTGCATTTAAAACATAACAAAAATTTACTAATACTTTCAAATTCACTAATTTTACTAAATTTTACTAAATTTACTAAAAATTTACTAATACTTTCAAATCTCTTTCCAAAATGGGTTTATCTGTGTCCTATTTCTTATTTACAACCATATTAAAATGTGAAAATGGAAGATCTATTTTACTGAAACGTTCTTGCTGACTTATCCCAGTCTATGATTATTGAGATTATGCTACACTGTCTAGATATCCCTTATTTCAGCATATTTCAAAACAGATACCATAAATAATATGATTATTCTGTTGAATTATTAAATCCAGGTATATTTTTAAGATTATCCTATCATTATAAAGTTCATGTAAATCTACATAATATTTATATTATATTTAAAAATCAGTGATTCAGTGATAAACATCTTCATTTTTCCTGATTTCCATTTTGTTAATTTTACTACCTAATTTAGCAATAGCCTTAATATGTAAAATTTAACATAGTTACTTCTATAAAATGCATCAGCGTAAAATAAGCTTAATTTACAATTCCAAATTCATCCTAGACTGAATATGTGTAAGCCTGACTTTTTTTTTTAACTTTATCTTAACGTCTGATTGGCTGCATTGTACATACCAAGGGAACAGTTAAATTTCTTATATTTCTACTTTCTTCATTCTCTTTCAATACAACTGTTTTTCTCCCCTGAGATAGCCCTAGAAATAATGTAGAGATGAGATAATAATAGAGTTTTCCTTCTATTCCCACAGGCAGTTATATTCTAACTCCAGAGAAATAGTTTTCACAGGAATTCTGAGTTTTTCCAAACTTCTCAACTCTAAAAATAATGACCAATAAAAAACTCAGTGACTATGGTAGCCAATTTAATTTACCTAATCTTGAATAATCAACTTGATAAATGGTGTTTTCA
Organism: Bos mutus; assembly: GCF_027580195.1. NCBI lineage: Eukaryota > Metazoa > Chordata > Mammalia > Artiodactyla > Bovidae > Bos > Bos mutus. The sequence continues at coordinate 18,147,470 of NC_091625.1, forward strand.
TTATATCTAATGGTATAATTATGGTACCGTTTTTCTTTTTCCATTTACAAGTCAATGCATTCAATGAGCACTTGCATTTTTCTTTCCAAGATGCTTAGCTACTCTACAGGGGAAAAAAGTTTTCATTAAAAGGGTAAGAATTCTCTTTGAAATTTTTATTGCTTTTGCCATTACTCCTCTTAGTTATAGCTGCACGTATGAAATTATCTACTCATCTATACCTTAGACAAAGTTCAACTTAACTAGTGTGTTGAAAGTAATTCACAGTTCTGTTGGATTAAACTGTTACGGGAAGCACACTGACTGAAACCGCCCACCCTGGCCAGGCCCTTTAGTAACCATTCGCATGAGTTGTTTTAGGACAGGAGATCCTGGTAAGGAATACGGAACTAATAAGCCACCACCAACTGGAAGAGTTCGGGAAAGGTCAAAAGGAGACACCACGTGTCCGTCCACTTTCCAGAATCCCTCTCGCTAGCATCCATCTTGGCTGAGCGATGTGTGCACCACCAGGAAAGACTCTGAATTAGAATGATTGGCCAAAGACAACCTGGAAACTAATCCCATCACCATAAAACCCGAGACTGGCAGAGCAGGTCTCCTGGGTTCCCTTACCCTACTGCTCTCCGCCCAGGTGCCCTTTCCCAATAAAATCTCTTGCTTTGTCAGCACGTGTCTCCTTGGACAATTCATTTCCGAGTGTTAGATAAGAGCCCAGTTTCTGGCCCTGGATGGGGTCCCCCTTCCTGCAACAAAACCATTGAAACTTTTTGAATACGAATAGTTAATTCTTTTGATCAAAGGGGCACAAAATGCACTTTACATTATACATATATAATGGAAAGAATGTATTTAGGAATAGCTAGGTGACTTTGATGTACTTGATTTTTATGAACATTAGTTTGTTCATCTTTAAATGGGAGTAAAAAGCCTACCTCATGGCACTCCACTCCAGTACTCTTGCCTGGAAAATCCCCTGGATGGAGGAGCCTGGTAGGCTGCAGATCATGGGGTCGCTAAGAGTCGGACACTATTGAGTGACTTCACTTTCACTTTTCACTTTCATGCATTGGAGAAGGAAATGGCAACCCACTCCAGTGTTCTTACCTGGAGAATCCCAGGGACAAGGGAACCTGGTGGGCTGCCATCTATGGGGTCACACTGAGTTGGACACGACTGAAGCAACTTAGCAGGTGATTTTGATGTACTTGATTTTTATGAACATTAGTTTGTTCATCTTTAAATGGGGGTAAAAGCCTACCTCATAGGACTAGATAAAAATACACAGTGTCTGACACATAATCATGTTTGGTAAATAAAAGAGGAGGTGGGAAAGGAGGTGATTATTATAACCTAGGAGTTACTATTTAAAGTCAAATGATCCCATTTCCTCCCCTCAGCTCTTCCTAATTCACTTCCCTTTCATTAAAATTACCTCATTTTCTCAAGTATAGCCCTTCTCTATATACCATTGTTTCTCAAAACTAGAAGAATCTCTCTAGATTTCTAGCTCTAGACTTAGCCCGATAGGTGGTAAAGAATTTGGCAGAATCTAAATGTCCAAATGTTTCATTTAGAAATGCAGGCCACACTGAAGGAGTCAAGCTGGCTTCACCTCTTCTCCACAGCTGATTTAGGCCTAGTATTGAATGATTGAAAATGACTCACAGTCTGAACAAAGATCAGTTTCCCAGGAAAGGTCATGATGACTGTGTGTATACAATATTTTGTTTGCTGCAATTCAGGTGGATATCACTTGCAGATGTTTAGACTACAGATATTGGCCTCAATAGACTCAAATATTAATAGATACAGGTTCAGATTCATACTACATACCTCTAGATTCTTGTGGAAAATAGTATGCCCTAAGTCAGTTTCCATCAGGAGACAGTTTATGAGATACAGATTTGTGTACAGGAAGTTTACTGAGCAGGACCAACACCTGTGAGAATGCAGGAAACATAGTCGGGCAAAGGAAGAGGTTAAATCATGATGAACTTGCAATAAAGGCCTCAACTGAAGTCACAAGGAGATTTGAACTAGACTGGCTTTCAGAGTTGTCCAGAATTGAGGAAGGGTCTGGCCTTTATATCCTGCAACATTCATCCGATGTGGATTGCCCTTTGGGGAGAAGCTGCTCTCTGTTGCTGAGGATAGTTGCTGAGGAGGCCCTCAGCAGTGAGCTGTTAATGCAATCTGGCAATCTGGAAAATGAGCGCTTCATCCTAAAAGGAGGTATGAGTACCTCCTTAACAAAATCTACTACCAACCGCTAAATAACCATCATTTATTTTCAGTGCTTTTGAATGAAATATATTACAGAATATAAAACCTTTGGGTGGGTGCCGGGGTCCAGCCCCGGCTGATCCAGGGAGTTCGAAGCGGGGACGGCGTCGGCGAGGATCAGGATACAATAGCTTCAACTAGATATTAATTAGAGATGTAAAGAGTAATAGAATGAGGATAGCTCAGTAGGAAAATTCAGTGGAGAAAAGAGGCTGAGTAGCTTGGTTTACGTGGGAGACCAATAAAACTTCAAGACAAGAAGTTTGCACCACTTACGTAGGCCGCAGGCGTCCTTCCATTCTCCGGAAGGAGAGGAGACCCTGAGGCCTCCCGGGTCGGATCTTAGAAGCCCAGGCAAAATTAGTAAGCTTGGTGGGTTCCGCGCTCCAGATGGAGACTCAGCCAGAGTTTGAGAGAGAGAGAGCGACATGGGGAGACCAGTATTTCGAGAAACTGATCCCAATTCTTTATTTTCCATGGTCTACTTTTATACACTGAGATGTTATGCAAAAGTCACACAGGGTCAGCAGTCCTGACTTTTATCAAAGTCAGGTGCTTCATACAAATGTATACAGAGGTCTTAGGGGTGTTACATCATCTTCTGGCCAGGGGCCTGCTGACAATTTATGACCCTCTCCTTGTGACAGAGGTCAGTCAACCAGGACACTTATTTCTCCAGGGGTGATTATTCTTAAAATAGACACCACCCAAATAAAGTTACATTCCTATAGGGTGAGGGTGTAGTGGGTTTTAGTTAAGGAAAGAATTTACTTAGCCTAAGGTCTAACATGATTAATATCAAAGGTTAATACTTATTTCTTCTATATATTCATTAATGTGTGTAAGGGCAGGGGATGTGGAGACTTAGCAACAAACATTGGCTCAACAAATGAAAAACCCTTCACCAATACAATTTCTAATCAGCCCACTATACTTATACTAATGGTTTTCTAACTTTTCTAAGGAACCTGTTTTTAGAAGGTTTAAAGCATCTCATGCCTCTCACAGTTGGGAGGCTGTGAGCAATCACATGTGGCCAGACAAGCCTGTCAGGCAGGCTAGAGAACCTTCAGAGGAGTTTGTAGGTTAAAACACTCTTGTCACGCCCAGGAGTTTTTATTAACTGGAGCTCTAGGTTAACTCCTTCTCCGAAAGAGGTGGTGGGGGACAGCCCCCCGTAAACTCAGAGATGTAGGTGAGAGCACAAAGTAGTAAAGTAGGCAGACTCTGGTTATGGGGGTAGATGCTCGAGGATTTCCAGGGGGACTCCTGAGGCTCGATCCCACCTTTGCATATGTCGAGCCTCCTTCCTCATGACCTTTGCCATGGGCGGAGCACTTCCCGCTGGCCCCCAACAGGTGGGGGAAGCATATATATTAAGATGACAGTCTTCGTCACAATGACATTTCAGTAATTTTACTAGGTGAAAATATAAGAATCCCATAGATTATTTTCCTTTACCTGCATTATAAACTGTTCAGGGTTTCAGGGGTCAACCTGCAAATACAACAAATGATGATCACAAGTCTTGGTATTCTTCAGCATTGAGGGAGCAGGTAGCCATTCCCTTCTCCAGGGGATCTTACTCCCCAAGGGATCAAAGCCATGTGTGCTGTGTTGCAGACAGAGTCTTTACTGTCTGAGCCACCAGGAAAACCCTGCATTATAAACTGTTCAGGGTTTCAGGGGTCAACCTGCAAATACAACAAATGATGATCACAAGTCTTGGTATTCTTCAGCATTGAGGGAGCAGGTAGCCATTCCCTTCTCCAGGGGATCTTACTCCCCAAGGGATCAAAGCCATGTGTGCTGTGTTGCAGACAGAGTCTTTACTGTCTGAGCCACCAGGAAAACCCAGAGAGATATCAGACCACATAATAACAGTAAGAAGGCTGAAGATAGTGGATCTTAGTAAGTAAAACATTTGGGAAATAAGTCAGGCCAGAAATGCCTCAAATATTGAAAGCACTCTACATTTCAGAAACTGATAAACCTAAAGACCATACTATAAACTGAGTCATATCTTGGTACTTATGTTGGTAGCTGCCATCATTGCTTATTGATAGTGTTTCTACACCAAAGTTTTCCAGTGGACTGATCCTGCATACTAGTACCATTAAATGCTCAATGAAAAGAAGTTCTAGGTCAAATGTGATTGTGAAATATATCATTCCAAAATTCCCACTGAGGTTTGCAGTGCTTGTTTAGGATGTTAAAAACCTTAAGAGGTCAATCTGATTTAAAAAGCAGTCACCATTAACACTTCCAAAAAGAATAAAATACCTATTAATAAATTTAACCAAGTGTGTGAAAACCCTGTACACTGTAAGACATTATTGAAAGAAATTGAAGAAGAAACAAATAAATGGAAAAATACTTTGTGTTCATGGACTGGAAAAATTAACATTGTAAAAATGGTAATATTCCCTAAAGCAATTTGCAGATTCAATGCAATCCTTACCAAAATCCCAATAATATTTGTCATAGAAATAGAACAAAAGAATCCTAAAATTTGGATGCAGCCACAAAAGACCTTGAAAGCCAAACAGCCTTGAGAAAGAAAAACAAATTTAAAGATATCATACACCTTGATTTCAAACTATACTACAAAGCTACAATAATCAAAGCAGTATAGTATTGCACAAAAACAGACACACCAATCAATGGAAATTATTAAAGAGTCCTTTTAATGGCAATTCAACTGCAGATCCTGAAATCGTCCTGTAACTAGGCTCCAATAACTCTCAGCCAAGGATTAAGGACACTCTTGCAAATAAGGAGTCCACCTGGAGATATGCCTGTCTGTGTCCCCCAAGTAGGCTTGGTGAACTTGTTCTGATTATAGATTTTCCAAAACCTTCTAGTCATGGCCCAAGAGTGGTCCTGTCCACTTTGGACCCAGAAGGATAAATTCCCACTCACACCCCTGGAGGCATTCCACTGGCCTTATTCCAAATATGGACCCTGAAACAAATCTGTGAACCATCCTGACTCAGCTAAGGTTCGAAGGCAGTCCTGCCCACTGAGGAACCCAGCAGAAGACATGCCCATCAATGCTTCCATTGGGAGAAATGCAGACCTCAATCACAGCTACAGAACCTGAAGCAGCTTTCTGGGTTACTTCCAGCCACTCTCAGCTATGTTCCAGTGCTGATTCCGTATACTGGGCACCTGTCCACGGACCTGTTAAAAGGCCTCCAGGAATACAAAGGGCACCACACCCATCTGAGCATCTGTTAATAATCTACCACATGGGGACCCTAAAGTGAACTCTTGTTCCAGCACCAACCCTACTGATGCAGATGCTAGAGGTAGTCCTGTCTACACAGGGAGCAGACAGGATTCATCCCATCTAAGCAACAGGCCCACGAACTGTGAACTCCACTGTAGACCTAGCACTGTCACCTGACCCAGCTCCAACCTTGCTCAACTGTGATCCCTAAGATAATATCTGTTAGTAGAAAATCTTTACTGCCAAAATCAGTCTATAAAAAATTGGAAGAGGTGTTTGCTTCTTCAAATGGACAGACATCAACGAAACACTACACATATCATGAAGAATCTGGCAAATATATTAACATCAAGAAAAACTAATAAAGCTCTAGTAATTTATCTCAAAGAAATGGAGATCTATGATATGATATGCCTGATAAAGAATTCAAAACAATCATATGAAAGACACTACACAAGATACAAGAGAATACAGATAGACAACTAAATGAAATCAGGAGCCAATTCATGAATAGAATAAGAAGTTCAATAAAGAAACAGGAACCCACACAAAAGAGCCAAATAGAAATTCTGGAGCTGAAGATTATAACAGAACTAAAATAAATAAATAAATAAGTAAAATAATAAAAAATAAATCAGTAGAAATCTTCCACAACAGACTTGATCATGCAGAATGATCAAAGTGAACTTGAAAACAGGGTATTTTACATTAGTCAGATGAACAAAAGGGGGGGAAATGATAAAGAAGAAACCATATGGGACCTGTAGAACACAAACAAATAAATAAGTATACGCATTATGAGAGTTCCAGAAAGTGAAGAGAGAGAGAGAAGAGGGGAAGAAAGCTTATTTAAAGATATAAAGGCTGAAAATTTCCCAAATCTTAGATGAGATATGGACATCTAGGTATATGAAGCTCAAGGGACCCAAAGAAATATCTACCAAGAGATTTCCCAGAGATAGCTTATATTCAAATTTGTAGAAGTCAAAGGAGAATTTTGAAAACTACAAGAGAAAAGAGATTAATCATATACACAGAAACTCCAATAGGCTATCAGTGTACTCAGGAGAAAACTTAGAAGCCAGGAGGGAATGAACAATGCCTTCAAAGTGCTCAAACAAGAAAATACAACAAATAATACTATATCTGGAAAAGCTGTCCTTCAAAAATTAAGGATAAAACAGACATCCAAGACAAGCAGAAGCTGAAAGTGTTCACAGCACTAGATTAGACTTAGAAGAAATGCTAAAGAGAATTCCTCAAGTTGAGACAAAATGAAGTAACAACATGAAAACATACAAAATTATAAAACTCACTGGTAAATTTAAATATATAGTCAAATTCAAAATATTTTAATACCAAAATTATGGTATGTAAATCATCTTTAGCTCTAGTATAAAAGTTAAAAGATGAAAGTATTAGAAATCACTATAGCCAAATATATATATATGTGTGTGTGTATATATATATATGTGTGTGTGTATATATATATATACACACACACACACCTATATGTTTTCTGTTGGTCAACCTCTAAGTCATGTCTGACTCTTTGCAGCCACATGGACTGTAGCACACTAGGCTCTTCTGTCCTTCAGGATTACCTGGAGTTTGTTAAAATTCATGTCGACTGAGTCAGTGATGCTATCTAACCATTTCACCCTCTACTGCTGTCTTCTTCTTTGGCCTTCAATTTTTCCCAGGATCAGGGTCTTTCCCAATGAATCAGTTCTTTGCATCAGGTGGCCAAAGTATTGGAGTTTCAGCTTCAGCATCAGTCCTTCCAATGAATATTCAGGACTGATTTCCTTTAGGATTGACTGGTTTGATCTTCTTGCGGTCCAAGGGACTCTCAAGAGTCTTCTCCAGCACCACAGTTTGAAAGTATCAGTTCTTTGGTGCTCAGCTTTCTTTATGGTCTAACTCTACCATCCATATATAACTACTGATAAAATATCTTTGACTATACAGAACTTTGTCCCCAAAGTGATGTCTCTGCTTTTTAATATGCTGTCTAGGTTTGTCATAGCTTTTCTTCCAAAGCTCAAGCATCTTTTAATTTCATAGCTGTGGTCACCATTTGCAGTGATTTTTGAGTCCAAGAAAACAAAAACTGTCACTGCTTCCATTTTTTCCCCTTCTATTTTCCATGAAGTGATGGGACCAGATGTCATGATCTTAGTTCTTTGAATGTTAAGTTTTAAGCCAGATTTTTCACTCTCCTCTTACCTTCATCAAGAGGCTCATTAGTTCCTCTTTGCTTTTTTCCATTAGAGTGGTATCATTTGCATATCTGAAGTTGTTGATATTTCTCCTGGCAATCTTGATTTCAGCCTGTAATTCATCCAGCCTGGCATTTCACATGATATATTCTACATATAAGTTAAATAAGAAGGGTAACATTATACAGCCTTGTTTTACTCTTTTCCCAGTTGTGAAAAAATCAGTTTTTCATGTTTGGTTCCAACTGTTGTTTCTTGATCCGCATACAAGTTTCCCAGGAGACAGGTAAGGTGCTCTGGCATTCCCATCTCTTTAAGAATTTTCCGCAGATTTTGTGATCCACACAGTCAAAGGTTTGAGAAAACCCAATGAAGCAGAAGTAAATGTTTTTCTGGAATTTCCCCATCATCCAACAAATGTTGGAAATTTGAACTCTGATTCCTCTGCCTCTTCAAAACCTAGTTTGTACATCTTGGAAGTTCATGCTTCATGTACTGCTGAAGCCTAGCTTGAAGGATTTTAAGCATAACCTTGCTAACATGTGAAATTAGTGCAATTTTACAGTAGTTTGAATATTCTTTGGCATTGACCTTCTTTGGAATTGGAATGAAAACTGACCTTTTCCAGTTCTATGGACACTGCTGAGTTTTCCAAATTGACAGACATTGAATACAGCACTTTCATAGCATCATCTTTTAGGATTTTTAATAGCTCAGCTGGAAGTCCACCCTTTCTATTAGCTTCGTTCATAGTAATGCTTTCTAAGGCCCACTTGAAGGCTCACAATCCAGGATGTCCCCCTCTAGGTGAGTGACTATACCATCGTGGTTATCTGGGTCATTAAGACCTTTTTTGTACAGTTCTTCTGTGTATTCTTGCCACCTCTTCTTAATCTCTTCTGCTTCTGTTAGGTCCTTGCCATTTCTGTCCTTTATTGTGTTCATCTTTGCATGAAATGTTCCCTTGATATCTCCAATTTTCTTGAACAGATCTCTAATCTTTCCCATTATATTTTTCCCTCTATTTCTTTGCACTGTTCATTTAAAAATACCTTCTTATTCTGCCTTGCTATTCTCTGGAATTCTGCATTAATTTGGGTATAGCTTTCCCTTTCTCCCTTGTTTGCTTCTCTTCTGTCCATTATTTACAATGCCTCCTTAGGCAACCACTTTGCCTTATTGCATTTCTTTTTCTTTGGGATGGTTTTGGTCACTTCCTCCTGTACAATGTAACCAACTTGTCCATAGTTCTTCAGGTACTCTATCTTCCAGATCTAATGCCTTGAATCCATTCACCACTTGCACTGTATATTCATAAGGGATTTGATTTAAGTCATACCTTAATGGCCTAGTGGTTTTTCATACTTTCTTCAATTTAAGCCAGAATTTTGCAATAAAGAGCTCATGATCTAAGCCATAGTCAGCTCCAGGTCTTATTTTTACTGACTGTATAGAGCTCCTCCCTCTCTGGCTGCAAAGAACATAATCAACCTGATTTTGGTATTGCTCATCTGGTGATGTCCATGTGTAGAGTCAATTCTTGTATCTTTGGGAAAATGTGTTTGGTAAGGTCACCATGTTCTCTTGACAAACTCTGTTAGCTTTTGCCTTGCTTCATTTTGTACTCCAAGGCGACACTTGCCTGTTATTGTGAGTATCTCTTGACTTCTGACTTTTGATTCCCAATCCCCTATGATGAAAAGGACATCTTTTTTTGGTGTTATTTTAGAAGGTGTTTTAGGTCTTCAAAGAACTGGTCGACTTCAGCTTCTCTGGAGTCAATGGTTGAGGCATAAACTTTGATTACTGTGTTGTTGAATAGTCTTCCTTGGAAATGGACCAAGATCATTCTGTTGTTTTTGAGATTGCACCTAAGTACTGCGTTTTAGACTCTTTTGTAGACTATGAAGGCTACTCCATTTATTCTAAGGGATTCTTGCCCACAGCAGTAGATATAATGGTCATCTGAATTGAATTTGCCCATTACCATCCATTTTAGTTCACTGATTCCTAAGATATCAATGTTTACTCTTGCCATCTCTTGTTTGACCACATCCAATTTACTTTGATTCATGGACCTAACATTCCAGTTCCTATGTAATGCTGTTCTTTGCAGCATTGAATTTTACTTTCACCACTAGATATATCCACAGCTGAGCATCATTCCCATTTTGGCCCAGCCACTTCATCCTTACTGGAGCTGTTAGTAATTGTCCTCTGCTTTTCCTCGGTGCCATACTGGATACCTTCCAACCTGGGGAGCTCATCTTTCAGTGTCATATCTTTTTGCCTTTTCATACAATCCATCGAGTGAGTTACCATTTCCTTGTCCCATGAACGATGTTTTCTTAGGACTCTTCACTATGACCCATCCATTTTGGGCGGCCCTTCATGGCATGGCTCATAGCTTTATTGAGTTACACAAGCCCCTTTGCCACAACAAGGCTGTGATCCTTGAAAGGATACTGTATAATGATATAGGAGCTAATTCTTCAAGATGATAAGACAAATGTAAATATACATGCGCACAACATTGGAGCACTAAACATATATAGCATATAGGGAAAAACAGATAGAAATGCAATAATAGTAAGGGATTTTAATACTACTTGCCTCAATGGATCTATTATCCAGACAGAAAATTAATAAGGAAACAGCAGACTTGAATTACACTATAAACCAAATGAACTCAACAGACATATACAAAGCAATCCACCCAAAAGCAATAGAATAAACACTTCTCTCAGGTTCTATCCATGATAAATTATGTATTGGGCCACAAAACAGGTAAATAAATTTTAAAATACTGAAATCAGATCAGGTATATTTTCCAACCACTGTGGTATGAAGCTAGAAATCAATTGCAAGAAGAAAACTGGAAAATTCACAAACGTGAAGATTAAACAATATGTTCCTGAACAACTAAAGGGTCAAAAAAGAAATCAAAAAAGAATCAAAAAATATTTTGAGACAAATGAAAATGGAAATACAACATACCACAACTTATGAGATGCAGGAAAAGAAGTTCTAAGAGGGAAGTTTATAGCAATAAACACCTATGTTAAGAAAAAGTTATTTCAAAACCCTGTTTAGAGGGATTTGGTGTTTTTGTTTTCTGGAGCTCACAACTCTTGCTCACTCTTGTGTCTGTGATACTGCAGGTTCTCTGTAGCTGCCTCAAACCACTCTGCTCTCTTCCGTCTTCAGCAGCCAGATTCCATACAGCTCTCCAAGTCTGGCAGGACAGAAACCAATCCCCTAGACAGACCACTGAGAACCTTGAAAGTTTAATGTTTGCACCATTCTTCAATCCCTTTCTGAGTGGGACACTGCCAAGGTATATCGTCCACTATAGTAACAGCAAAATATTCAGCCAGCTTTCTTTCTCAGCAGCTCTTAAGCATCTAGATTATGCCAAGTTCCATCAGGATTCCAACACAGGGAGTCATAAACCAGTCCTTTTGGGGTAGCCCCCTCAAAAAACTCCCTGTGTTGGGAAGATCCCCTGGAGAAGGGAAAGGCTACCCACTCCAGTATTCTGGCCTGGAGAATTCCATGGACTGTATAGTCCATGGGGTCACAAAGAGTCGGATACAACTGAGCAACTTTCATTTTCACTTTTGTCAAAAAATTAAAACATTAAATATATGATCCAACACTTTCCCTCCCCAGGGAGAAGCTGCGAGTTTAGAATTTCTTCTACTTGCTCCATGCTGCACTGTGGGAGATGACTATGGCAAGAGAGTGTGTGTTTGTCCAAACCTGTTCTCTGTGACCCAAAATTTGTTGCCCTTTCCTGTCAGCATTTAGATTCAGGCAAAGTAAAAACCAGTCCCTCAGGCAACCCCTTAAAATGTTTGCAAACTTGATGTATATTTCAATCTTCCCCTTCCCTATACAACAAGATGCAAGAAACTGAGACTTTTCTCGTGACCACACTCCACTGAGTGGGGGAGAGGTACTATGGTAAGCGATTGCCACACATTTCCCTATTGCCTTTGATCTGGCTGGTTTTGCACTCAAATGTGGTGTAGCTGCTGGAGTCTATTTACTGGTATCTGGATTTCTCACAAAAGGAATTGCTCTGTGTATTGCTGGATCCATGCCTTCCTGGGGAACAGAGAGTCTGGAGCCTTCTTGTGGACATCAATACTCTAGTAAATTCTGTTAGTATCTCAACTTTTAGGTGTGTTAACTGAATATAGAAGTCAGGGGACTTTCTACAGGCATCTGGGTTAACTGGTAGAGCAGAAACTAAATCTAGGGCTCTGACTCACAAGCCTTGACTCTCAAACCACTATGAGCCAAAATCACCATGCACAGAGATGTGTAAGAAACAAAGACATGATAATTTTTTTTAATGGTTCAAATCATATCAAGGATGGAAAGGGAGGCAACATCTGAGATTTCTCTAGCCCTCTTTCATGGCTTAGTATCCCCTTACTTAGACTTGCCCCTTACCAAAATTATAACTACAGGTCTATATTTTAACCACTTTCCTTGTAAGCACAGCTCCAAGAAAGTAATGTCTTAGTATTATTTGCATATTTGAGGTCAAAGGTTATTTTAAGATATCACACATTTTTTTTATGTGGACCATTTTTAAAGTCTTTATTGAATTTTTTACAATATTGTTTCTGTTTTATGCTTTGTTTTTGACCACAAGACATGTGGGATCATAGCTCCCCACCTAGGATTGAACTCACACCCCTGCATTGGAAGGCAAAATCTTAACCACTGGACCACCAGGGAGGTAACACTCATATATTCTTAAGAAGGCTTTCTAGATTTGGAGACTTTTTTCTCTTATTCAAATAGTTTTTCAACTTGAACTTATAATATTTCTAATAAAAATAAAGATAAAGCTTATAAAAAGTAGAACAATAAAAAAAGTATGTAAATGCACGAAGTGATAGGAGATGGAACTTCTTTTTTTCTGCATTTGGTCTTTCAGTGAAATAACAAAGTTATTAAGTGAGAGACAGGGAGTAGAAGTGGACTTGGAGATTTGAGGACAGAGGAGAAAGTGTGAATTAATTGTCAAGAAAAGTGGAAAAGTGAGCTGATTAGGGGAAAGTAATAGGATGGATGGGTAGCACTAAAGACCTCTCTACATTTCATCATGAATGTAGGAGTTCATCTGTATGCAACAAGTGATTTTCCCAGTCGTGTTGAGCTGTTTATGTGAAGAAACAAAGAATACTGGTTGGAGACAGTCTGACATTGTAGTGATGCAACTATAAGTCAAAGAACTCCAAAGACTGCTGGCCCTCACAAGAAACTAGGAGAAAGGTCTGGAACCAGTTCTCTCTCAGAAGCCTCAGAATGAACCAACTCTACTGAAATCTTGGTCCTGGACTTCTGGCTTTCAGAAAATTAATTTCTGTTCTTTTAAGCTAGCCAGCTTGTAATACTTTGCTACAGCAGCCTTGGAAAACTAATGAAGATGGTAAGCACAGACACCAGAGAATTCCTCATGTGTTTGGATTGGATCATTCTCCAAACATATGCATTTTTACTGGCATAAAACCTTGTCCATCAGGACTCTGGTGGTCAGTGGCTGAGCCAATGCATGGGACATGGGTTCACTGCCTGGTCTGGGGGGATTTCATATGCCACAGAGCAACTAACCCTGCATGCCACACTACTGAAGTCCATGTGCCTAGAGCCCATGCTCTGCAACAAAAGAAGCCACCCATGCACAACAAAGAGTAGCCCCCACTCACCACAACTAGAGAAAGCCCACGTGCAGCAGTGAAGGCCCAGCCCAGCCAAAAATTAAAAATTAACTAGTTAAAGCCTTTCTCCATCAAATGCTTATCTTATATTCACCCTAGTGTATGCCCCAATCATCTTGAACAGTTATTTACAAATTTAAGTTTTCATTGTGTGCTTTCTCTTTCGGACCTTTCTATAACAATGTATTATAAAGCATCATTCCCATCCCTGAAGTATCTCACTGCAAACACTTAAATTCTTCTTATCCCAGCTGCATGATTCCTGTCTTTAAATCTGTTCTCTGGACTTGCCTAAGCATTTCTTTACGTGATTTATCAAAAAACCAAAATGATTAAATTAATAAAAATTGTTAGCATTAATGTATACAAGAACATTAAACATCTGTGTGGCACTACCAAGCAATTTATCTGTTATTAAATAAAAGTTACTGAGGCTAATAATCTAATAAGGATTAAAATTTTGTATTAACACCACATAATTCAAACTGATAGTCTAAAATTCAGACTGAAAATTCTAATTAACAACTTGTGGATTTTCCAGACTCATTGGCTTATAAAGTTCAGATATCAGCTTCATTCTGTTAAAAATTCATGCTATAAATTTTTGGAGGCAGGATGTCTAAATTCTGATGGATATATCCCCCCATTTTTCTAGAAAATATATATAACACAAAATGAACATACATGAAAGTTTCAGCAGATAACAATTTTCATATTGTAAATAAATGCATTAGAGGCATCACATCTAAAACTTGACTTTGATGACTGTGTTCTATATTTGATATTATTAAAATAAAGGAAGACTGAGCATACACACTAATTATATTCAACACATTGAAAAGAACCCAACTTCTGATATGCTCTGAAGTGAAAGTGAAAGTTGCTCAGAAGCGTCCAGCTCTTTGCAACCCTATGGACTGTATAGTCCATGGAAGTCTCCAGGCCTGAATACTGGAGTGGGCAGGCTTTCCCTTATTCCAGGGGATCTTCCCAATCCAGGGATCAAAGCCAGATCTCCCACATTGCAGGCAAAATCTTTACCAGCTGAGCCACAAGGGAAGCCCAAGAATACTGGAATGGGTAGCCTATCCCTTCTCCAGCAAATCTTCCCACCCCAGGAATCGACTAGAGTCTCCTGCATTGCAGGCAGATTCTTTACCAACTGAGCTATCAGGAAAGCCCCTGATATGCTCTAATGGCCATACTTCAGTAAGTACTATTTTTAGTTTATAAATACTAAGATCTCTTTTTTTCCTGTCAGTCAGTCAGTTCAGTCACTCAGTCGTGTTCGACTCTTTGTGACCCCATGAATCGCAGCACACCAGGCCTCCCTGTCCATCACTAACACCCAGAGTTCACCCAAACTCATGGCCATCGAGTCGGTGATGCCATCCAGCCATCTCATCCTCTGTTGTCCCCTTCTCCTCCTGCCCCCAATCCCTCCGTGCATCGAAGTCTTTTCCAGTGAGTCAACTTTTCGCATCAGGTGGCCAAAGTATTGGAGTTTCAGCTTTAGCATCCATCCTTCCAAAGAACACCCAGGACTGATCTCCTTTAGGATGGACTGGTTGGATCTCCTTGCAGTCCAAGGGACTCTCAAGAGTCTTCTCCAACACCACAGTTCAAAAGCATCAATTCTTCGGTACTCAGCTCTCTTCACAGTTCAACTCTCACTTCCATACATGACTACTGGAAAAACCATAGCCTTGACTAGATGGACCTTTGTTAGCAAAGTAATGTCTCTGCTTTTGAATATGCTATCTAGGTTGGACATAACTTTCCTTCCAAGGAGTAAGCGTCTTTTAATTTCATGGCTGCAATGCAGGATTTTACTTATTTTGAGAGGCTAATACTATTCTGTAATAGTTTTTTTTGTTTGTTTGTTTTTTGACTTAGTCAATGAACTCTAAGTTAATCATGGGGATTTTTTTTCAAAGGATGAGAAAAGTATCTTAATTTAAATTGAGATTAAGCAGATAATGACAATAAATAACAAAATCTTTCTACATGAAGTGAATATTTGACAATTTAAAATGTTAATATTCACAACAATACATCCTTATCCAGTTTCTATAAAAAGGACTTTATGAGCAGGGGGTCAGAGGTGGAGAGGACAAAGGATTAATTTGAAGATTCATTATTTCAATGAAGAACAGCCCTTGAGCAATTCAAACTAATAACCAGTTAAAATTACTTCTTTAGCTGTATTCAGCAAATGGATGTAACTGAATCCAACATTTCCTTTTATTAAGTTCTTCCTGAAAAATTTATCTTAAACCTTGCTCTCCATACATAATTAGCGAAACAAACACTATTCTGAAAATCTTTCAATACTTTCTATATTATGATCCTGAAAACAATAAAGTGTAAGGTTAGGAATACCTTTCAATAAAGGCATGAATTTTTAGCAAGGGGGCATCTCCACTCCAAGTCCAGAGGGCAGTTTAAGACCATGTATATTCTTGTGCCTCATTGGAGAGTGAAAGTCCAAAAGATTTTACATGACCTTTTAAGATTTTCTTTCATTTTTAATAATCTTCCTATCATTTTTACCTATATTCTCATACGGGGCTTCCCTGGTGGCTCAGACAGTAATAATCTGCCTGCAATGCAGGAGACCTGGGTTCGATCCTTGGGTCAGGAAGATCCCCTGAGGAAGGGAATGTCTACGCAATCCAGTATTCTTGCCTGGAAAGTTGCATGGACAGAGGAGCCTGACAGGCTAGAGTTCATGGAGTCCCAAAGAGTCAGACATGACTGAGCAAGTAACACTTACTTACAGTCTCATATAAAGGACAGATAATGTTTTATCATTTAATAGCTCATTGAACCTGGAGAAGGAAATGGCAACCCACTCCAGTATTCCTGCCTAGAGAATCCTGTGGACAGAGGAGCCTGGTGGGCTGCTGTCCATCGGATCGCACAGAGTCGGACACGACTGAAGCGACTTAGCATGCGTGCATGCATTGGAGAAGGAAATGGCAACCCACTCCAGTATTCTTTCCTGGAGAATTCCAGGGATGGAGGAACCTGGTGGGCAGCCATCTATGGGGTCGCACAGAGTTGGACACCACTGAAGTGACTTAGCAGCAGCAGCAGCAGCAGCTCATTGAATGTATAGTTTGAGCATTTAAACTAACCTATGTAAGAAGCAGGGCTTCCCTAGTGGCTCAGCATCAAAGAATCCACCCGCAATGCAGGAGTCACAGGAGATGCAGGTTCTGTCCCTGGGCTGGTAAGATCCCTTGGAGGAGGGCATGGCAACCTACTCCAGGATTCTTGCCTGGAGAATCCCATAGAAAGAGGAGCCTGGCAAGCTACAGTCCATAGGGTCACAGAGATTTGGACACGACTGAAGCAACTTACCACCTACACATGCATGTAAGAAGCATGCCAATCTTCAAAAAATGCAATTAATTATGCCACTTATTTAGGCAAATAACCCTTTCTTTCCAAGCATTTGAAACTTCCCTTGACCTTTTCTCCCCTACCCCCAGCTTTATTGAAATATACTAAAAACTGCATATAATTAATATACTCAATTTGGTGAAAGTGAAAATTGCTCAATTGTGTCTGACTCTTTGCAACCCCATGGACTATAGAGTCCATGGAATTCTCTAGGCCAGAATACTGGAGTGGGTAGCCTTTCCCTTCTCCAGGGGATTCTTTACCCACTGAGCCACAAGGGAAGCTCTTTTGGTGAGTTTGGGCATATGGATGGAGGAGCCTGGTGGGCTACAGTCCATGGGGTCACTAAGAGTTGGACACGACTGAGCCAACTTCACTTTGACTTTTCACTTTCATGCATTGGAGAAGGAAATGGCAACCCACTCCAGTGTTCTTGCCTGGAGAATCCCAGGGACGGGGGAGCCTGATGGGCTGCCATCTATGGGGTCGCACAGAGTCGGACATGACTGAATCGACTTAGCAGCAGCATGCACTTGTGTTACCATAATCAAGGTAACAAACATATGTATCAACTTCAAGTTTCCTCCAAGTTTATTTGTTCTGTTTTAGTAAGGACATTTAAAACAATATCCACCCTCTTAAAAGTTCAACCTTATTGCTAACTACAAGCACTATATTGTACAGCAGATTTCAAGAACTTACTCTCTTGTATCCTATAACTTTACACCCACTGAAAAACAATTCCCCTACCCCTCTCCCTCCATCTTCTGTTAACCACCACTCTATTGTCTATTTCTATAGGTCTGACCATTTTAGATGCCCCCTATAGGCAGAATCATTCAGTACTTGCCCTTCTGTGACTGATTTAATTCATTTAGTAAATGTCTTCCAGGTCAATCCATATTATTATAAATGCCATGATTTCCTTCTCCTTTAAGGTTAAATAAATTCCATTTTCCTTATGCAAGCATTTGTCAATGGACATTTGGATTATTTCCGTATCTTGGCTATTGTGAATAATGCTACAATAAACATAGCCTCTTCAAGATCTTGACTTCAATTTTTTTGAGTATATACCCAGAAGTGGCATTGCTGGATCACATGGTAATTTTATTTCTAATTTTTTTTAGAACCTCCACACTGTTCTTCAGGTGGCTGCACCATTTCACATTCTTATTGATAATGCACAAAAATTCTAACTTCTCTATAACCTCATCAGTATTTCTTTCATTTTGCTTTCTTGATAATAGCTATCTTAACAGGGTGTGAGACGATACCTCACTTGGTCTTGATTTGCATTTCACTGATGTTTAATGAAAAAGTTGGCTTAAAGCTCAACATTCAGAAAACTAAGATCATGGCATCTGGTCCCACCACTTCATGGCAAATAGATGGGGAAACAGCGGAAACTGTGACAGACATTATTTTGGGGGGCTCCAAAATCACTGCAGATGATGACTACAGCCATGAAATTAAAAGATGCTTGCTCCTTGGAAGGAAAGTTATGACCATCCTAGACAGCATATTAAAAAGCAGATACATTACTTTGCCAACAAAGGTGTATCTAGTCAAGGCTATGGTTTTTCCAGTGGTCGTGTATGGATGTGAGAGTTGGACTGTGAAGAAGGCTGAGTGCCGAAGAATTAATGCTTTTGAACTGTGGTGTTGGAGAAGACTCTTGAGAGTCCTTTGGACTGCAAGGAGATCCAAGCAATCTATCCTAAAGGAAATCAGTTCTGAATATTCATTGGAAAGACTGATGCTGAAGCTGAAACTCCAATCCTTTGGCCACCTGATGTGGAGAACTGACTCATTTGAAAAGACCCTGATGATGGGAAAGATTGAGGGTGGGAGGAGTAGGGGACGACAGAGAATGAGATGGTTGGATGGCATCACCAACTCGATGGACGTGAGTTTGAGTAAACTCCACAGGTTCATGATGGCCAGGGAGGCCCGGTGTGCTGCAGTCCATGGGGTCACAAAGAGTTGGACACAACTGAGTGACTAAACTGAACTGAACTGAACTGACATTTAGTGATGTTCTCTACTATCTGTGGGTTTGGTATGTCTTCTTTGGAAAAAATATCTATTTAAGTCCTTTTCCTTTTTATTTTAGATCAGGTTATTTGTTTTTTGTTTTGTTTTGTTTTGCTTTTGAGCTGCACGAGGTCCTTATGTATTTTGAAAAATAATTCCTAGCCAGTTATATGATTTGCAAATTTATTTCCCCCATTTATAGATTGTCATTTCATGTATTTATTTCTTTTGCTGTGTGGAATCTTTACATCTGAAGTAGTCCTTTTCATCTAGTTTTGCATTGGTGTCATATCCAAGAAACCATTGTTAAGATCAGTATTAAGAAGTTTTCCATGTTTTCTTCAAGGTTTTATGATTTCCAATTTTAAGTCTTTAATCCATTTTGAGTTAATATTTCCTTGACCATTAACCCTTGATCAGAACTTTCAGCTGGACACAAAATAAAATTTTTACTTTTGTTATGGCAATGAAATTAACATTTGCCAAAACACCACAGAGAACATAGAAATCTATTTTTTTCTTTATTCTCTACTTGCTGAATTAACTAGTAAATAGGCAGAATTAGCGATTAAGTTGTATGTTTAATAGCAAAATAAGGTTCTTGTCTTCAGGGTAGATTTGCATCACTTTCATGAATTTTCAAGCTGTCAAACGACCATATCCAGCTTCCAGGGTGATAAAAATATAGTGTTTTCAACTTTTGTTTGTCCTCAAGTTGGTTTATAAACACAGTATGTGTAGAAGACAAATAGTACACAATTTTCTGTGACACTTTAACCAACATTTAACAAGAATACCAAGTAGTTGAAATTTGTATTTTCTTGCGTTTACTCCCATTAACTGAGAAATTATACTTGCACATTCAACTAGTCCTTGTACAAACAAATTATGTTAAATGTCGGTTACAGAAACATCATATGGAAATAGAAATTCTAAATTTCAT
The DNA here is from genome assembly GCF_027580195.1 of Bos mutus. Taxonomy (NCBI): domain Eukaryota; kingdom Metazoa; phylum Chordata; class Mammalia; order Artiodactyla; family Bovidae; genus Bos; species Bos mutus. The sequence goes on from NC_091625.1 coordinate 18,167,336, forward strand.
AAATTCTATTTGTAATACATCTTGAAAAATAGTTTAGTGAGCTCACCATGCTCTGTTGAACCATATCATTATTGAAATTTGGTAGAATGAAGGTTTAGAACTTGAGTTAGAAAGTTTATATATTTTAAGCCAATAGGATATTTATGTAAAGATTTTTCTCATTCCAGCTGCTAGATTATTTTTATACTCTAGGTATAACTTTGCATTTATGCTTCAGATAAAACCATGCTTTCAAAGCTAATCTCAAAAATTCAGTTATAGTTTTCATTGTAACAAAACTCAGATAATAGTTCTATTGTCTGGGAGAGGAGTATTTATTTGTTGGTTGGGTAGAGGTTGAGAGAGCTGTATGTAAAAACATCAGCATTTATGTTTATTTATGGGAGGAGTTAGAAATAAAACTGGCCATCAAATATCTGTACTCACTGAATATCTCATATCTCATACTTTAAGAGTATTCTCTTAGTACTGGATGTTCGTGAAGGAAACAAAACGGAGAAAATCTGCATGAGGGATCAAGGAAAGCATGCTAATAATGCAGACAAAGAAGCTAAAGAAGGCATGATGGCTGGATACAAATTCTGACCCTCATTTTTTACTCATAGGAGACAATTTTTAATTCTAGCCGACCTAAACGATATGAGGTTGAAAAATATTCAATCTAGAATCCTAAAAAGTATTTCAAAAAGAAATAAAGCAGACAGGAAGAAAACTGAAATTTGGGGGAGTAATTATGAAAGCCAAGGAATATACCAAGGACAGTGGGGGCATTCAGAAAAAGTTGCTCACATCCTTCTCTTTGTACAAGTCCCAGGACCTTGAGTAGGTGAGCTAAGACCAAGTGGGATTAGAAATATGACATGGAGTGTTGAAGGCAGGATAGGTCAATAGATTTAAATAATCATGCTCATTGACCCACAGTGAACATCAAAATGAGAGGGAGTTCTACAAGCGCATGTGTACATGTGCTAAGTTGTTTCAGTCCTGTCTGACTCTTTGTGACTCTATGGACTGTAGCCCACCAGGCTCCTCTGTCCATGGGATTCTCCATGCAAGACTACTGGAATGGGTTGTCATGCCCTTCTCCAGGGGATCTTCCCAATCCAGGGATCAAACCCATGTCTCTTACGTCTCCTGCATTGGCAAGCAGGTTCTTTACCACTAGTGCCATCTAAGTAGAATCCTTTTATTCTTAGTTCTTACAACTGTATTCTCTAAGGATAACTAAAAAATATAACAAAGGTGATAAACTAAATTTTAGCTTAAATAAACATACAGTAGAAGACTTTGGAAAACGAGGCCCACTAAGAAAGCTTTACAAGAAAAAAGGCTGTAGGCTTTTAAAGAAGACTTGAAATTACCAGGGAAATGATTCATTTAAGACAAACATCGCGCAAACACTCCCGTATTTTAAGTAAAAATGAAGCCCTGAATGGCACACTGTCAGAGTCATTTTAAAAGATGCCTCAAGTATAACATGACTTCTAGCCAAAGACCATGAAAATTGCCATCTGTTTTGCATTTATTTTCATCTCTGGGACCAAATTCTGGACTATTGACTCTGATTTCAGATAGAGTTTTGGTTTTCTATGTCTTCAACACTCCCCTGTTGACTCTATGTATCTTAGCTTTCCTGTACAATTTTAGTTCTTTTTTCTTCATTTCTCACTTCACTGGTTGCCTTGGCTGAGGACTCTCCAATTTAACTCTCAGGCCTAAGAAACTCCAACTTCAGTGTATCTGGCTCCCAGCTTCTGACAAAGAGAAGGAACAGATTTTTAAAACAATACATTTGAAAGAAGACAACACAAGAGATGTGCATTTGGGAAGAGGAGAATTCAGCAAGGGTTCTGTCTTCACCTACTCAGCTACCAATAGAGTGACCATATATATCTTATTACCCAAGCAGGGACACTTTTGTGAAGAAAAAAAAAGAAAAGCACTAACTAAACAGGACTCCGGACAGGACATATATGGAGAGACTTCTAGAACAAACTGGGAACCTATGGTCACCCGATTTCTAAATGAATTCTAAGACCACACCAATCATTCCAGAAACAAAAGCCAAGTTGGTGGGAAGGAATTGCAGAGAATAACCTACTGCTATTGCCAAGGATTTACATAGAGATCAATATAATCTTGGACTTTAAAACTTCCTTGGTGGAAATAGGGGGTAGGTGGAATGAATTAGGAGATTGGGATTGACATATATACACTGTTGGTACTATGTATAAAATAAAAAACTAATGAGAACCTACTGTAGAGCTCAAGGAACTCTATTCAATGCTTCATGGTGACCAAAATGGGAAAGGAATCCCAAAAAGAGGGGATATATGTATACATATAGCTGGTTAATTTTGCTGTAGAGTAGAAACTAATACAACATTGTAAAGAAACTATACTTCAATAAACACTTTAAAAAATGAAATTACAAAAAAACAAAGTTTCTTGGTGATTTGGTCTTCAAATACTTGCAAAGAGAATGTACACAATTGCCAAAAGTTTAGGGCTTAAGTTAAGAGAAATGTAAAAAATCCCAAGAATGGAATCCAAGTCACTTGAGACACAGAGATCTTTGAGACATGAGTTAATCTCTGAATTCAACTGTAGATTACACATAATAAAAATGCATTTTATGACAACATAAGCATATCTCACATGAATCTGCATGTTTCATACAATAAAGCATAAAAGAAAAGTTGCGTTTAGTAGTTATGAGAGACATTATTGAAAGTGGAAGACCCTTGTGATATTTCAAAATTTCTCCTTCACTAGTTTTAAATTACTGATGGGCTGTGTCTACTGGCAGCACTGATAAATCATGATGGTTCCTGTAGGCCAGATGTTGAAGTAATACAGAGAAATGGAAATGTCAGTGCTAATTCCTAAAGCTACAATAACGAGAGAAACTCGTTTCTCATGATTTGAGCTTCCTGCCATTGCTGCTAATATCAGTAGACTGTTTTTCAGTTTTTTTATGACATTCAGCTAAATCTAAAAACTAGATTATAACACTCCAACAAGAAAGGCTTTTCACATTTTGTCAAATAGCTTTGTTTTTAAGTTTTTCCCCTAAAGCACATATTTAGTGAAACTCAATTTTCATTAAGATAAGCCACATGATATCATTGCATTTAGTAAATATCCATGGCAAGTGGAATTTGTCTTTGCAAGGATATCCAACCAGTCCATCCTAAAAGAGATCAGTCCTGGGTATTCATTGGAAGGATTGATGTTGAAGCTGAAACTCCAATACTTTGGCCATCTGATGTGAAGAGCTGACTCACTGGAAAAGACCCTGATGCTGGGAAAGATTGGGGGCAGGAGGAGAAGGGGATGACAGAGGATGAGATGGCTGGATGGCATCACCGACTCAATGGACATGGGTTTGGGTGCACTCCGGGAGTTGGTGATGGACAGGGAGGCCTGGCGTGCTGCAGTTCATGGGGTCGCAAAGAGTCGGACACGACTGAGTGACTGAACTGAACTGAACTGAATTTTGTCTCCATGAATGTAATTTTGATGTGGTGTCTAAAGCAGGAAAATTTTCCTCTGTCCTGACACTCAGGCTCATTTTTGCTTCCTACATTAAGATTCATTTTGGGCACCACCATTTACATCCCTGGCTTTCCTTCCCCATGTAACAACTAGAGAAGTATACAGCATCACCTTAGTAAAACAAAGGGCTTCCCTTGCGGCTCGGCTGGTGAAGAATCTGCCTGCAATGTGGGAGACCTGGGTTCCACCCCTGGGTTGAGAAGATCCCTTGGAGAAAGAAAGGCTTCCCACTCCAGTATTCTGGCCTGGAGAATCCTATGGACTGTATCGTCCATGGAGTTGCAGAGTTGGACACGTTTGAGCAACTTTCACTTCATTTAGTAAAACTATAGCACATGCAATCAAAGGTCTATATTAAGTATACATTCGGCATTCAGCACTAGGTTCCTACAGTCCTGTGTTTCAGCCTCTATGACATTCTCTTAGTGGCTCAAGTTTGAAGAGTTAGACTCATGATTACCATTCTCTCTCCTTTAGCTTTTATACCTAATGAATCTCCAAGTCTCTTCAAAATAATATTCAAATGTGTTTTCTATCATTTTTTCTCCTCTCTTAATGAAATCCTCCTTGTTCTAAATCACACATCAGAAATGTCTTGTAAATGTAGACATCCTGTTTTCATTCTCTATAAGGAATATAGTACCTTTAGACAGGCACCTGCTCAAATGTGGACTCTATTTGAGTTTCTGACTGAAGCAGAGTATAACAGAGTATAACAGCATACTCTACTGTTATAAACAATGGAGAGTGTTTCTTTGCCTCAGCTAGATTTGAGAAAAGAAGAAGAGAGTGGGAAGGAGAAGGGAACAAAGAAGGATTAGTCTTACATATGCCCTACTAATCTTGGCCCTATTTTCAGAGGCCACAGGAAGCAGTCTTCAGTACAAAGTAGTCTTTGCTCATTTATCATCTAAAACAGATGGCTAGGAGAACAGAGTAACTCTGGAAATAATTCATCAAACTGCTACTAATGGTGTCTGAAATGTATGTCTTGATTTTCTTCCTCTATGCTTTTCAAGGGATTATATTTTGTCAATTGAATGACAGTTTTTATAAAAGGCATTAAATAGCTATTCTAATGAAGCACTCTTTTTGCAAAACAATGGAAATATTTCATAGATATGTGATACTTCTCCCAAATACCGTTAACTGTCTCATCTTACATTCATCAGTCAATAAACACTTGTTGGCCATCTGCTTTGGGTGAGACACTATGTCTGACACTATGTAGATAGTGATATTGGAGAAGGAAATGGCAACCCACTCGATATTCTTGCCTGGGAGATCCCATGGACAGAGGAGCCTGGAGGGTCACTGTCCTTGAGGTTGCAAAGGGTCAGACACTACTTAGCAACTGATCACTCATGCAGGTAGGAATATATGATACAAACACAGATCTTAAGTCTAGGGAGGGAAAGAGTTAATAATCATCTAAGCATGTGAGTACAAACTAAGAAGAATGCTAAATGTAAAATTAGTAAGGGAGAACAGAACAAATGGTACTTTGAGGACGTGATATTTAAAGTCAGCCTGAACTCATGAGAAGTCTTGTGAGGATTTGACGGGAGAGCATACCCGGCAAAAGGAACACTGCGTGCTTCTAAAATGGGAAAGGACGTGTGTGATGAACTGCAATGAGGCCGGTTAAGCTTGTGTACAGTGATCAGGGTAGACAAGGGAGATTAAGTGGAAGAAACACTCAGGATGTTTAGGTCACCCTAAAGGTTAGATATTGTTCTCAGTACAGTGGGAACCAAGGAAGAACTTTAAGCAGGGGTAATATGATCTGATTTCATCTTCAAAGGGCTTCCCTGGTGGATCAGATGGTATTCAATCTGCCTGCAATGCAAGAGACCTGGGTTGGATCCCTGAGTTGAGAAGATCCCCTGGAGAAGGGAATGGCAACCTGCTCCAGTATTCTTGCCTGGAGAATCCTATGGACAGAGGGGCCTGGAGGGCTACAGTCCATGGGGTCACAAAGAGTAGAACATGACTGAGGCACTAACACTCAGCTTCAAAAGATTACTTAAGCTGCTATTTGGAAAACCAACTTGAGACAGAGAGAAGTAGGAAACCAACTGGGAGGCTCTATGAATGTTCCTTATGAGACTAGATGCCTATCTAGTTTTGTGTAGTGGCAGAGAGAGAGAAAAATTCCTAGCACTGAGGTAGAATCAAGGAATACCTCTGGCTTCTCACTTGAATAACACAATGGATGACCTTCTGATTCCCGGATATATAATACTGGAATAGATGTTTGGGGGAGGAAGTGGAAAGATAAGACTTTAATCGTAAGTACTTGTGTGTGAAGTAGCTTTGACAGCAATGGCTTTGAAGTGGTTTTGAAGTTGTCCAGTGCTAAGGTGACCTCAATAATAAAGTTCTGTACTGGAGTTCCAAATTTAGGATACATGAGCCCATGAATATTACTTAGAAGAACTGGGGATAGACAAAATTTACCAGGGAGAGTATATACAGAATAAATAGCAGCTCAAAAAACTGAGGACCAAGGAATTAAGCAACAAAGCACTTTAACACTTAAGTATCAGATGAGAAAAGATAAACTGGCAAAGGGATAAAAAAGGAATTTTTAAAGAAAGGAAAAGAAAACCAATATAATATCATGTATGAAATGAGTCGCCAGTCCAGGTTTGATGCACGATACTGGATGCTTGGGGCTGGTGCACTGGGACGACCCAGAGGGATGGTATGAGGAGGGAGGAGGGAGGAGGGTTCAGGATGGGGAACACATGTATACCTGTGGCAGATTCATTTTGATATGTGGCAAAACTAATACAATATTTTAAAGTTTAAAAAAAAAAAAAAACCAATAGAAAAAGGATGTATTTCAAGGAGAATGAAGTGGTGAACTCTATCAGATGTTGCTAAATAGTCAAGAAAGATGAGGACAGTATGACTTAACTCATATATGAAACATAAAAATGTACAAACAAAAACAGATCAAATGAACACATGAAACAAAAGCCAATTTTCTGTTTAGCTAACAAACAAAAAATTAACAGACACCAATAACAGATTGGTGGTTACCAGAGTGATGATAGAAGAAGCCAAAAGGAGGCAAGTTGAGAAGTGAATTCAGGTTGGCAACTTAGAAATATATGAATAGACAATACTTCCAAGAAGCTTAACTATAAAACTTACTGGAGAAATGGAGGAAAGAGCTGGAGGGTGATGAAGAAGCTGAGATCCTTCTATAAGATGGTATGTATTGATCATACATGTGTAATGAAAATAATCCAGTCAAGAAAATATGATAATTCAAAAGTGAGAGGAAATAGATGAAAGAGAAAAGTATTTTTGAAGGCAGGACTGGATCAGACTGATCCAGGGCATAAATGTAAGGACTAGTATTGGGCAGGAGGAAGGGCTTCCCTGTAATTAGGGGAGCAGAAAGGAGTGGGAGGCACATGACTTGGGGTTTGCTGATAGAATGCCTTTTGAGGTCCCACTGGGTGGGCTCACCTTTCTTAAGGACACTGAAATAGTCATCTCCTGAAGTTGGGGCAAGTGAGAAAGAGTATAAGGAGCAAAGAAAGGTTGTAAAATCACCGTGAAAACCTATGAAGATTGGCCTTTCAACAAAAACAGAAACTAGGAATTCAATAAACTATCCCTGTGCCTCTTGCTGTTTTGGAAAGTAAATAGGTTTAAATAGTAGCTGTGGAAAATTCAGAATGAAGTGTATGATTTTTGTTCAAAATCAATTAAGGGATTCAGAGAGCATTTCTAGAAGCCTACAATGCAAGAGTCAGGCTATCCATCATCCTCGGTCCCTTGGTCAGAGTCAATACTTACCTTAAAGGACCACAGTGAGAATGGAACTGCGCTGCTGCCGTCTCCCCCACCTGCAAGGAGAGTTCAATAGGCAATTCTCTTTCAACATGTCTAAACTGCGCTCATAGAATGTCATTCTTATCTGATTTTTAAGAAGAATTTTACATATTATTAAAACTATAAAAGAATTCATAACTGTTACAACATTTCCATAGATAAAGAAGTTCAAGTCATAAAAAATAAATATTTTTACCTTACTCCAATGTCATTTTCCTGAGAAGTCAATATTATCAGCTAGGTATGAAACCATTCACATTATCTTTTATGTTTATCCAAGCATACACAAGTTCCGTTGGTTTGTTTTTATTTTTGAGCTTACAGTAATGCAATCATACTAATTATTGGTTCTACAATTTTTGTCAACAACCATGTGATCTTTCCAAGTCAATATTTATAAACATAAAATTATTTACAATGATTGTGTAGTATCCTATAGCATATGCCTTCTACATGTTACTTTAACATTGCTTCTTTAGTGGCAAATTAGATTATATAATAAAACAATCTGCAAAAAATTTGATCAAACCTACATCATTACATACTGGTCCTCCTCTAACATTTGTTGGCATGGGAAAAGAGTACAAGTAGAAGGTCATACATCCTATGTCTAAATATTTAAAGTTATTAATTAAGCTAATATAAAAGCTGCTTGCTCCTTCAAAGTAAAGCATTGACAAACCTAGACAGCATATTAAAAGTAGAGACATCCATCACTTTGCCAACAAAGGTCCATATATTTCCAGTAGTCATGTGCAGATGTGAGAGTTGGACCATAAAAAAGGCTGAGTGCCAAAGAATTGATGCTTTCAAACTGTGATGTTGGAGAAGACTCTTGAGAGTCTCTCAGACAGCAAGGAGATCAAACCAGTCAATCCTAAAGGAAATAAACCCTGAATATTCATTAGAAGGACTAATGTTGAAGCTGAAGCCCCAATACTGTGGCCACCTGATGCAAAGATCTGACTCTTTGGAAAAAAACCCTAATGCTGGGAAAGATTGAAGGCAGGAGGAGAAGGGGACAACAGAGGATGAGATGGTTGGACGGCATCATCGACTCAATGGACATGAGTTTGAGCAAACTCCGGAAGATAGTGAAGGACAGGGTAGTCTGGTGTGCTGCAGCCCATGCAGTCACAAAGAGTCAGACATGACTGAGTGACTGAACAATAAAAATTAAGCTAAGAAATTGTTATATAAGATAAATTCTATCTTCCTACTTTGACAAATATACACTCACAATGATCTGGAAGTCCAGCCTGAAATTTCCAATTCTTAGATGGAAATTTGCCATCTGGCCATTTGCCCACCACCTGCCCCACTTCTCAGTCCACTCTGGAGACAGCCCTATTACACAAGACCTACTGTTCCCTGTGGACACTTCTGTCCTAACATCGCACCCTACTTGCACTCTTCTTACAGATTCTCCTCCTATATACAGTCTCCAGTTGACTACTCCTTGTGCTTAGAAATGCTGAGAGAAAACAAACTGGGGGAAAAGCCCATTCCAAACCTGGGAGCTGACTTGGGTCATTTGGCAGGGAATTCTGAGCCGTGGGAATATGGAACATGATCTAGGCTGGGGGCAAAGGATCAAAGGCTTCTGGACACCATGACTTATTGACCCCAGCAATTTTCCACCCCTTGGGAAAAACAGGGAGGCCTGAGACCTCTGAAGAACAGAACCAGAAAAGGGGGCCCTGTGACCCACACCGAAGGACAGTACTGACTACATAGTCATGCACTCATTTCTGTAAGATGGATCCCTAGAAGTAGAATTGATAGATAAAAGAATATGATCATGTTTTATTTGGATAAAAAACTCTATGTGATGCACCAAATATTGCTATTTGTATTCAACTGAAAATGCCTTTCAACCTCATAAAAGATGCTTTTTTCCCTAATATTTTACTGAATTAATAGTTGAAAAACAACATTTCATTATTTGCATTCATATTTGCCTGAGCAGTGGTGAGATTTATATTTACATTTATAATACTCTCTTTTATAAATTGCCTATTAGTATTCTTTGTCTGTCTTGAGAGAAGTATTTTTATAGTTTAGCCAACAATACTTACTCTTTCACTTTATATTTGATTAATCCCAGCATTTATCTTTACTGATTCTCCAAAAATTTTTAGTTGTATCACTTCTAGTATCTTCTAGTTTTCTAAGATGACCATTGACTTGTTTTTAAACTTTGTTTTTTAACTAAAGCTTTTTAAAAATATTTTTTAAATTTTAATTGGAGGCTAATTACTTTACAATATTGTGGTGGTTTTGCCATACATTCACATGAATCAGCCATGGGTATACATGTGTTCCCCATCCTGAACCCCCCTCCCATCTCATCCCTCAGGGTCTTCCCAGTACACCAACCCTGAGCACCCTGCCTCATACCTCGAACCTGGACTGGTGATCTATTTCACATATAGTAATATACATGTGTCAATGCTATTCTCTCAAATCATCCCACCCTCATCTTCTCCCACAGAGTCCAACAGTCTGTTCTTTACATCTGTGTCTCTTTTGCTGTCTCGCATATAGGGTCATCATTACCATCTTTCTAAATTCCATATATATGCATTAGTATACTGTACTGGTGTTTCTTTCTGACTTACTTCACTCTGTATAATAGGCTCCAGTTTCATCCACTTCATTAGAACTGATTCAAATGCATTCTTTATAATAGCTGAGTAATACTCCATTGTGTACATGTACCACAACTTTCTTATCCAATCATCTGCCAATGGACATCTAGGTTGCTTCCATGTCCTGGCTATTGTAAACAGTGCTGCGATGAACACTGGGGTACACGTGTCTCTTTTAATTCTGATTTCCTCGATGTGTACACCCAGCAGTGGGATTGTTGGGTCATATGGCAGTTCTATTTCCAGCTTTTTAAGGAATCTCCACACTCTTCTCCATAGTGGCTGTACTAGTTTGCATTCCCACCAACAATGTAAGAGGGTTCCTTTTTCTCTGCACCCTCTCCAGCACTTATTGTTTGTAGACTTATGGATCGCAGCCATTCTGACTGGTGTGACATGGTACCTCATTGTGGTTTTGATTTGCATTTCTCTGATAATAGGTGACGTTGAGCATCTTTTCATGTGTTTGTTAGCCATCTGTATGTCTTCTTTGGAGAAATGTCTGTTTAGTTCTTTGGCCCATTTTTGATTGAGTCGCTTATTTTTCTGGAATTGAGCTGCAGGAGCTGCTTGTGTATTTTTGAGATTAGTTGTTTGTCAGTTGCTTCATTTGCTATTATTTTCTCCCATTTTGAAGGCTGTCTTTTCACCTTGCTTGACTAAAGCTTTTAAAGTCATATATTTAGTCTGAGTACAAGCTTTAACTGTGTCACATTGGTACTCATCAAATTATTCATATTTTTATATATAAATTTCAGTATAACTTAAAATTCAATGTTCAACTCATTTTTCATTCAGAAATTTAATTTTAAATGGGTTAATCTTTTCTAAACTGTTCACTTTTAATTGAATTATTGTGATGAACTATTGTGACCAGAGACTATAGCTTGCAAAATCTTACTTTTTGGAATTTATCATGATTTTTTTTGTGTGTGACAGAGTCCTTGATAATTTTAGCAAATATTCTACCGACAGAAGATCCAGTGCAGATTATGGATAAGAAATGTATGTTTTTGTGCACAAGATATTAAATGTGTATATAGCATAAAAGTATAGGAAGCTTGTTGTTTCAAGAAAATTCTACTTAAGATGTAAATATAAAAATTGGGTTGTGACAGAAAAATCAGCTTAAGAAGATAAAGACAGGAACAAATAAGCAGAGATCAAAGCAGCATCTGATTTTAGCATGTAAATCCAGAAGCTTATAGTCAATATTCACAAATAAGCAGCATTCAGGCATTAGAGAGATTGAGCTTAGGGATCTAGAATTCTCCCAGTGAGAAAATTAGATTTCAGAGACAGGCAACATAGTTGCCAAAATGCCAGGAGTATGAGCCAGTACAGCTCCAAACAGAAAGACAGACTTGATTCTGAGTTAGTAGCTGGAAACTTCTGATATTGTCCCAATTTATACCATAATTGCTCCCAGAAAAGATAGCAGAAGTAGCATGATCTAATTCACGTTTCCTTGTTTGAAACCATTTTTATCTTTTAAAAGTATTGCTATATTTCCTTCTACTCTGATACTTCCAGTATGCTATTTTCCACATTTGTGCAGCATACAACTTGATAGTGAACCTCTTTCACAGAAAATCTGTTAATCTTGAGTTGTGGTTTTAAACTGAGAGATGAAAATAAAGACTTGGAAAATTATTCAATCACTTATATGCAGAGAACACTCTTAAATGAAAGCATTCAAAAATAGACTATAGCAACAGGAATTTCCAAAGTGCATGGTCTTAGTTCCACACAGACCTAGATTTCATCATTCTGCCAGTTTGGATGGTTTTTTCTACCCAGAAATCTCCTGTGCATATTTGGCACAGGAGATCATTGGCTATGGCATGGATGAGAAAACACCCTCCCCTCCCCCATTAAAATACACTCCTATTGAATAGTTTCTTAGTTCAATATATCACTTCAATTTAAATCAACAGAGCTTATAAACAGCTATCAGTAGTTCAGAGGTCTTCAGTTTGCTCAACATAATGCTAAAGAAGCCAGAAGGGAACTTTCCAACATTGGCACTAAGAGCGTGGGTTGGGGGCTGACCAGTGCCTTATACAATGTTTAACAGCATCCCTGGTCTCTAATCTCTGATTAGCCCCTCAACAGCACTTGTGACAACCAAAAATGTCTTCAGTCATCACAAATTGTACTCTGGGTAGTGTAAAATTACCCATGTTTGAGAAACACTATCCTAGAGAAAAAACAGAAATGACTCTCCAGTTCTCCTCCATTGATGGAAAAGAATTAAGTTTCTGTGCTATTGGGAAGTAAACACCTTTGAAATATATGTATCAGTGGCTATATGCACAATTAATCTCACTCAGAGAAGAGAGTCTCCTGTATTTTTCCATATATTTTTCACAAAGGAAATTCAAACACACCTTGAATTTGAGAAAGTACAATAAAGAGCAAAATAAGGTATTTTTTTCTAAAATTATCATAGACCACCCAGACAAAATAGTAACTTAAACTTAACCCAAACTTTAATTTCACATGTTTGTTGAAATTCATTCTAATTTCAGAGCTTGAGAGACATACTTTGATTCTTCTTTGAACTACTTGAGATATGCCTTGGTGCCATCTTACCATTTTTGGGAATTGCTATCCTCCTTATCTTACAGTGGCTTCAACAAAAGACACCTGTGTATAGTGAATTAAAAGATGGCTGCTCCTTGGAAGGAAAGCTATGACAAACATAGACAACATATTAAAAAGCCGACGACCCAGAGGGATGGTATGGGGAGGGAGGAGGGAGGAGGGTTCAGGATGGGAACACACGTATAGCTGTGGCGGATTCATTTTGATATTTGGCAAAACTAATACAATTTTGTAAAGTTTAAAAATAAAAAATAAAAAATAAAATAAAATTAATTAATTAAAAAATTAAAAAAATAAAAATAAAAAGCCGAGACATCTCTTTGCCAACAAATGTCTGTATAGTCAAAGCTGTGGTTTATACAGTAGTTTATATGTATATATACACATATATACATGTGGTTTATATGGATGTGAGAGCTAAATCATAAAGAAGGCTGAGTGTTTAAGAATTGATGCTTTTGAAATGCGGTGTTGGAGAAGACTCTTGAGAGTCCCTTGGATAGCAAGATCAAACCAGTCAATTCTAAAGGAAGTCAACCCTGAATATTCATTGGGAGTGAAAGTGAAAGTGAAGTTGCTCAGTCGTGTCTGATTCTTAGTGACCCCATGGACTGCAGCCTACCAGGCTCCTCCGTGGGATTTTCTAGGCAAGAGTACTGGAGTGGGGTGCCATTGGGCCGATGCTAAAGCTGAAACTCCAATACTTTGGCCACTTAATGTGAAGAGTTGACTCATTGGAAAAGATGCTGATGCTGGGAAAGATTGACATCAAAAGAAGATGGGGATGACAGAGCATGAGATGTTTAGATAGCATCACTCACTCAATAGACATGAATAAGCAAACTCCAGGAGATCGTGGAGGACCATGGGGTCACAAACAGTCGGACACAACTTAGTGACTGAACAATAAAACAACTATAATGTATACATACTTTGAGGAAATTTAGGGAGAAAATACAGCCAATCCAATCCATTTATGATTCCAGCTAACCTTTCTTTGAGTTCTGTGTGTTTAGTTGCTCAGTCGTGTCCCACTCTTTGCCACCCTTGGACTGTAGCCCGCCTGGTACTTTACATCACAGTTAATTTGGAGAGCAAATATCAATGGCAACAAACCAGTTGCTGTTCACTGATACTGAAAATTCAGCTAGAGCTGATGAAATTTCAATCATAAAGAAGCAAATTGAGCTATAATTTGGTATTTTAGTAAGAAGTAAATAAATTAATAAAATTATTTAGTGCTCACTCAATCGTGTCCAGCTCTGCAAACTCATGGACTCTACTTCTCTGTCTATAGAAATATCCTGGCAAGAATACTGGGGTGGGTTGCCATTTCCTCCTCCAGGGGATCTTCCCAACCCAGGGATCAAACCATATCTCCTGTAGCTCCTGCATTAGCAGGTGGATCCTTTACCATTGAGCCTTTACCTAAAAAGTAAAAGAAAAGTTTACATACTGAAATTGCACCAGAAAGTCTAAAAGGGAAGACTTTTATGAAATAAAAGATTAAATTAATCACATTAAGGAATAGAACTGAAAGGCTAAAAGAAACATAACAAACAATTGATGATAGCAGGGTAATGATATCCAACACTGTATGCTTGTGATATTCTATACAAAATCATTAATGTTGCTCTTCAGAGATGACTCAATCTAACAATCTTTCAAACAAGAAAAACTCTTCTCTAAAGAACTGAAGGTATTTAGAGGGTACTTTTTTATAACACATTCTATTCTTTAGATAAAATGTATTCTCTCCTCTCTACGGGGTGTTATTACTTCTAATTCAGAAGCTTCGGTAAATGATCACAGCTAGTCCATCATCTCTCATAATGTCAATGTCAAGTCTTATGTGAGAATGGATTAATATTAATAACAAGCCAAAGAGAGGATATGTCAGAACTCTTGCTAACTTAAGAATTATTGTACTTTCTGAATTTGTCATAATGTATAGCTTTGACAGGTCTTTTTAATGCTAGCTATGATGGTAATAGTAAGTTAACTGTACTTGCCTTATTTTAGCACTTCATGAAGGTATACATAATACTTTTAATATAAACTTTAATCAAAACGAAATTTTCTTAAATATTTCTTGATAGTGCATTGCTCTTGATCTCAATTTCTTGAGATAATGTAAAGATCTCAGGTGTATGACAAAATGACATTGAGGGATTGCTGATACATCTCATGAGATAAGCTAAAGGGAGAAAATGTCAAAAATATATCAGGACAAAAAAATGTATCAGTATTAAATGTAAGTGAAACAGGAGAATTAAAAGATTGATATGGAAGCAATATAAAATTCAATAGGGCTTTTCAACCAATGGATAAGGGTGTATCTGTGACTTTTATTAGGTTCAGTGGTAGTTCAGAAAATAATATCTTTACAACTGTCTCAATTATTGGTATTTCTCAAATATATATTCTAAGATCAGAACCATAGATTGATACCATGCAAATTGAGAGATTAGGAAGAGACAAATGGAAGCAGAAAGGAACACAGAAAAACAAACAAACAAAAGGCTAGTAAAATAGGATGGCATAATGCTCTGTTAAAAGCATGTTCTATTCTACTCAATAAAAAAATAGAATTTGAGCTGATGAGACTGTTGATGCTTCTATACTCCTCCAATAGAAAAGAAAATGGAATTTCTGAATAAGACTAAGTCACCAAGCATTTACAATTCATAAAATGTTACTTAAATATCAGTAATGTCATTTCCAATAAAGGCAGACCAGGTCATTGAAATAAATCTGATCAATACAAACTACCTCAACAAAAAGTAGTTAATCTGTTTTTGTATTTTACATCACATCAATAGTATTAAACAGCTATAAAGATATGTAAACAATTTAAATTAATTGAAGAGCTTTTTAAATCTTCTAAAATTTTAATCTGAAGAACTCAAAATTTCAGTAAACTGCTAGAATTACCAGGCTCCTCCATCCATGGGATTTTCTAGGCCAGAGTACTGGAGTGGGTTGCCATTTCCTTCTCCACGTATAGCAAGTTTACTGGATACAAAATAAATATTAAAATCAATCACATCTCTGTGTACAAATAACAAATGAAAAATATTTTTAAAAGATATTTTAAACTGCATCAAAAATTTAAAGTATATACAAGTAAACTTAACAATATGTTAATCAAAATGTCAACCTCTCTTCTTGAGGACTGGAAAGTGGACTTAAAATTTTATATAAAAATGTAAAGGCCTAAGAACCAAAACACTCCTGAGGTAAAACTAGATAGGGGGTCTTAAGAAAATATCATGATGTATTTTTAAGACAAAACAACTGAGCAGAAATAGGAAAATGTACAAATGGAACCAAATAGAGAGCCCGAACAGGTCCATCCGTATATGAACCCAGTGTGGGGCCGTGGTGGTGCAGCAGGGCCGTGGGTAAGAGATAATCCTTCAATAAGTGGTAATGGAGCCCGGGCATCCGTGTGAATGTGAAGCAGTATCTACTGTCTCTCACCTACACTCTCTGTGAACGGAAACCCTCTTGTCAATTTTCTTCCTTTGAGATGCTCCCAGTGAGAAGCACTGAAGGAAACTAGAACTTTCTTTCTTCTTCTGCATCTCCTATCGCAATGACATAAATACAGTGGCAGGAGACCAGGAGATCTGTAGCTGCTGCAGGACTCAGCAGCATCGGAAGGAGGGTGTGTGTGTAGTGTCTTGCGCTATTCCAACATCAGCTGTTGGCAGCATAACCTTCTATTGGCTCACTGATGCTAGACTGGAAGCTTCAGCCGTAAGGGTGTTAGGCAGCTTCCTGATCTTTGGGTAGCAATTTCTCCTCACTTTTGCTTCACTAGAGACTTCCTCCTTCTTCCTTTGGCTCCTTCAGTCCTTCCGCCATTTTTCTAATCAATTCTCGAAGCAATGCTTTACTGAAGTACCTGGAATGATTTCTGTTATCCAGAATGGACACTGACACAATATTCTACAACTGAAATAAAAATCAATTACGGGTGAATTAATTTCCAAAATGTAAAAGGCAAACCTATAAAGCTTTTAGGATGTAATATAGAATAATATTTTACAATCTTTGAGAGGGAAGGATTTTTCAAAAAAGACAGAAAGAGTCTTAACCACAAAGGAAACTACTGCTAAATTCTACCTCGGTTAATTCAGAACTTCCATTTATCAAGATACCGGAAAGGAGATAAAAGGCAGAGTAAGAAAAGAGATTTCCAACACAAAACTAAAATAAAAAGCTGGCATAAGAAATTAAGAACTTCTATGTTCCAGTAAGTCGATTTGAAAGGGCAGAATCTCAATAGGAAATGGGCAAATTATTTGGATGGCATTTTATATCTACAAAAAGAAAATCCAAAGTGATACATGAATATATGGAAAGACACTCATTCACAGTTTCTAATCTCTGAGATTTTCTCCTCCTCTTCCTTCTCCCTTCATCCTTTCTCTCACTCTCATCTGGCTCCCCCTTCTTCCTCTTCTTCTCACACCTCAAGTCACTCTCTTTTTCCCTTTGCTCTTCTAAACCTTCTAACTTCTCTGTAATCAATCTCCTATTTGAATTACTGAGAGAGGTTTTGTTCTCAAAATTGTTCTCACAAGTTGAATTGCTTTGAAATGAATTCTAATCATATGGGGGACCAATATTAAACATGTAAGCTTGTTAAATTATAACTTTTTAAAAAAACGATATTTCTGAGAAGGAGTTTGAGATCATGGAGTAGGAGGACACTGAGCCCATTTTCCTCTGTGAACACATCAAAAGTCCAGCTACATATGGAGTAATTCTCAATGAAAACAAAATGGAGACTGGAAGAAAGATTTTCCTACAACCACGCCTGTCAAGAAAGATCTACATGGGATTGAGTAGAAAGGAAGAAGTGGTCATGCTGGGACCCATGTTCCCAGGAGGGGACACGGAAGAGGAGGGTGATATCATGAACTCAGGGATCCTCCTTGGGGAAGGAGGAGTTCACCTACATATTAGGCACCCCAACCCTGGGTCCAGTGCTGAGAACACAAGTCCCCTTAACTGGTTTGAAACCCATGGAACTTACAGAAGGCCTGTAAGGAACCAAGACTACACTCCTGAAGAGAGTGCACATGTGTGCTTACTCCCAGGAATACGGTGGGCTTCCCTGGTGGCTCAGACAGTAAAGAATCTGCCCGCAATGCAGGAGCCCTGTGTTCGATCCCTGGGCCAGGAAGATCGTCTGGAGAAGGGAATGGCTACCCACTCTAGTATTCTTGCCTGGAGAATACCACAGGCTGGCAGGCTAGAGTCCATGGGGTCACAAAGAGTCAGGCGCAACTGTGAGGTGGACGAAACAGGTTGACATTGCCTGGGGCTCTAGCCAATGCCCCATGATTGCCCCACTGTAGACTTGGACCCCCACCGAGCCACAGCTCTGGCCTCTTTGGCTGCAATTCATTTTCTCACTAGGGCAAAAACTACCATGACCAAGGAGAGTGCACCCTTAAGGGATTCGAGCCAGCTCACCTGCAGCATTGCATCTGAACCATCCAGGGGCCTGTCATTGCTGGCATTTGTGGAGATGGTAGGTCAGGAGCCATCTGGAACTCTAGTTTTGAGTTTTGAAAAACTTAGGACACCATGAAGTCTATCTGGATTTAGTTACAGCCCTTGTTCTAATATCAGGTACCCTAAATATCAAATCTTGTATTGGACAAAGTATAATTTTTCTTTGCTAACCTTACATGCCTTTAAGGCGAAAAGCTTTAGCAAATGGATGTTGTCTTTATTGGAGGAGGCTTGAGGAGAGAAAACAAGCAAGTCATCCACATATTGTAACAAAGTAGAACCTCTAAAGGAACTTTTTAATCACTCAGATCAACGTTTAGAGTTTGAGAGAAATAAGGACCTTCAGTAAAACCCTGATGCGTTAGTGCCCAGGAGAATTGTTTTTCTTCCTAAGTGAAGGCAGAAAAGCTTTAGCTAGCTTGAACAGCTGGAATACTAAACAATGTACCACATAAACCAATTACAGTAAAGAATTTACTTCTGGTGGGAATGTATATTAATAACACATGAGAGTTAGGAACAACAGGGTGCTGAGAGATAATAATGCTGTTTGTTGCTCAGATATCCTGGATTTCCCCCCTCAACTCTTAAATTTTCTCACTGGTAAAGGGAAATATTACAGAAGCTGTGCTGTGTGTGTGTGCTCAGTCCGAGTCTGACTTTTTGCAACCCCATGGACTGCAGCCCCTTCATTCTTTCTGGAGCTCTTTCTCCACTCTTCTCCAGTAGCATATTGGGCACCTACCAACCTAGGGAGTTCAACTTTAAGTGTTATACCTTTTTGCTTTTTCATACTGTTCATGGGTTCTCATGGCAAGAATACTGAAGTGGTTTGCCATTTCCTTCTCCAGTGGACTTCCCTGATGGCTCAGATAATAAAAAGTCTGCCTACAATGCAGGAGACCCAGGTTCAATCCCTGGGTCAGAAGATTCCCTGGAGAAGGAAACGGCAACCCACTCCAATATTCTTGTCTGAAGAATCCCATGGAGAGAGGAATCTGGTGGGCTACAGTCCACAGGGTTGCAAAGAGTTGGGCAAAACTAAGCAAACTTCACTCATTCACTCACTCTCCAGTGAATCACATTTCATCAGAACTTTCCACCATGACTTATCCATCTTGGGTGGCCCTACATGACATGGCTCACAGTTTCACTGAGTTCAACAAGGCTGTGATCCATGTAATCAGATTGGTTAGTTTTGTGTGATTGTGGTTTTCATTCTGTCTGTCCTCTGATGGATAAGGATAAGAGGCTTGTGGAAACTTCCTGATGGGAGGGACTGGCTACAGGTAAATATGGGTCTTGCTCTGATGGGTGGGGTCATGCTCAATAAATTTTTAATCCAATTTTCTGTTGATGAGTGGGGCTGTGTTCCCTTCCTGTAGATTTGTCTGGGACTTGATGAAAGTGAAAGAGGAGAGTTAAAAAGTTGGCTTAAAGCTCAACATTCAGAAAACTAAGATCATGGCATCTGGTCCCATCACTCATGGGAAATAGATGGGGAAACAATGGAAACAGTGTCAGACTTTATTTTGGGGGGCTCCAAAATCACTGCAGATGGTGACTGCAGCCATGAAATTAAAAGACTTTTGCTCCTTGAAAGAAAAGCTATGACAAACATAGACAGCATATTAAAAACTAGTGACATTACTTTGCCAACAAAGTGTCTAGTCAAAGGTATGGTTTTTCCAGTAGTCATGTATGGATGAAAGAGTTGGATCATAAAGAAAGCTGAGTGCTAAAGAATTAATGCTTCTGAACTGTGCTGTTGGAGAAGACTCCTGAGAGTCCCTCAGACAGCAAGGAGATCAAACCAGTTAAACCTGAAAGAAATCAGTCCTGGATGTTCATTGGAAGGACTGATGCTGAAGCTGAAGCTCCAATACTTTGGCTACCTCATGCAAAGTACTGACTCATTGGAAAAGACCCTGATGCTGGGAAAGATTGAAGGTGGGAGGAGAAGGGGACAACAGAGGATAAAATGGCTGGATGGAATCATTGATCAAATGGACACGAGTTTAAGCAAGCTCCAGGAGATAGTGATGGACAGGGAAGCCTGGCATGCTGCTGGCCATGGGGTCTCAAAGAGTTGGACATGACTGAGCAACTGAACTGAACTAAACTGGGCCCCACCAGGTCTTCTGTCCTTCGAATTTTGCAAGAATACTGGAGTGGGTTGACATTTCCTTCTCCAGGGTATCTTCCTGACCCAGGGATCGAACCCATGTCTCCTGCATCTCCCACACTGGAGGCATATTCTTTATCACTGCTCCACCTGTGTGCATTACAGAAGCTAGTACACGGATAATAAGGCAATAAACCTTGCATTTTTCTATTATGGGCTTTGTTTCTTAAATGGTTTCTTTACTTATGGGTATTGATTAATTCTGGGAGAGGCTTTGAGGGATCTATTTGAATTGTAATAAGAGATGTGCTGCAAATTTTGCCAAAATCAGTTGAATATTTTTCCCCTAAGGAAAGTGGTAGCCAAAACAAAAGGGACATATGATCAATGTTCTCAGAATTTGTTCTAGTACCAT